>NC_090731.1:2338963-2433963 GCF_036898095.1 Palaemon carinicauda
AGAAATATTAGCCTGGCAAGTGGTCGTTATATGGCAATTGTACTCTTTATATATAGTAAAGTTGCATATCAATTATGAATATTTCAACTTGTATTAATTGCTGTTGGTAATGTTTTTATATTGCAATTGTATTGTCTTTGTATACATCGCAACTGTATCTTCTATTCATACATTATTACTGTATCTTCTATTTATATATTATTACTGTATTTTCTACTTATGCATTACAACTGGATCTTCTATTTATACATTATTGCTGTATTTTCTATTTATACATTACTACTGTACCTTCTGTTCATACATTACTACTGTATCATCTATCTATACATTACTACTGAATTTTCTATTTATAAATTTCTACCGTATCTTGTAATCTCGATGTAGAAATAAAGCTGTTTTAACAATGAAAAACGCAGAAAAGACATGAGCCTTGTAAAGTGCAAAAGAGACTTGTAATCGTAAAGTAAAAGACGTTATAGAAGAGACAAAAAAACATCCATGGATTAGCCTTGAATGGATCAAGATGTCTTCTATAATGAATTTTATTTCACGATTACAAGTCTCGTACTTTACATGGCTGATGTCTTTATTGCGTTTTTCATGGTTAAAACAGCTTTATTTCTACATCGAGATTACAAGATACAGTAGAAATTTATAAATAAAAATTCAGTAGTAATGTATAAAATAGAAGATACAGTAGTAATGTATAAATAGAAGATACAGTAGTAATGTATGAATGGAAAATACAATAGTAATGTATAAATAGATATGCAGTAGTAATGTATAAAATAGAAGATACAGTAATATGTAGAAAGGAATGTAAAACTAATTGTAAAATTGCTAAGTGTAAATGATAAATGGACACTAAGATAGTAAATAAAAGAAAATAACTATTTATACAATTTATTTTCATTTCATCCATTATTATTACATATATTGAAGATAAAAAAAAATTACAAATATTGAAGATTATATAGAGAAAAAAAAATCAAATATTTCAGTAACCTGGAGTGTTCTCCTTAATCTAACGTTCATATGACTGAGTGTTCTCCCCAGTCGTCCCCCTCCCTCTTCTGGTATCAGTAAAATGCCTTCATTCTCTCTCCTCTGAAGACCAGAGAGCTCATGAAGTATAAAACCTTGCTTTTTAACTATCATAAACCACAAGTGTTCATTATATAAGACTGGTTTATTCCCTTCCCATCTACAGAGCTCGTTCACTCTTTCACTGGTGACAAGAGAAATATATACTGTCTCTTGGTATGTTTGTATTATCAAAATAAGATGGACTTATGCACTATGCTATTTCGTGTTCAGTCCAATTCTCAAAGTAAATTCATTCCTGATAATTCTAGTCTTGCGATAATAATTCATAGCCTCAAATTCAGTTATAATTTAAACGCATCTAAGTTGCTTCAACTCTGGGTTTTAGAATAGTCGACGAAGAGTCGACTTTTATTTTATGTTAGTTTTCAAGATTATAAACAAAGAATTAAGAAAAACAAATATATTTCGATCAAGTCTTTTATTGTAGAAGATTTTTTGCCATACATAGGACAGGTTTCAATACACTCAATAACAATATTAAGTATAAATATGAATACACTACAAAGACAATTACAAACTATATCAAATTCTTTAACCCCGTTTTCTAACAAACTCAACCAACGATAGAAGTCATAGAAAACGAACATTTCCGATCTCATAACATGGGATACGGAGTTAACTCGTTTTCTTTGATTTTTCTGAACCTTGGAATGAGTTTGAAGTTCAACGTTTGAGATTACAAATGTCATGGTTGTGTAAATTATTAAGTTTTCAATAAAAAAAAAGAGAAGGAAATGGAAAGCCCACCAAGGCCCGCCCCTTCCCACCTGGTAACAAAAGATTAATTAGGTATTTGGCTTTTGAACGAACAAAGTCACCAGGCCCTTGAATGCTTTCCATTTCCTTCTCTCTTTTTTAAATCTTTTATTGAAAATCTTACAGAAATTAATGCAATGATTGTGAATTAAATACGCCCAGAATATTATGATTTTTTTTTCAAGATAATGTTATAGCATTCTAGTTAATTGATACTTCATTAGTTAATACTTATTTTTTTACATTTTAGATGATAAATCTTTAAGCAATGACAGAGCAAGGGGATATCTTTTCAAACCTAAATTTTCTTTTAGAAACAATCATTAAATAAAAACATTTGGGTGGAGGGAGTGGAGACCTCATCAGTCTTATATTACAATTCCACCACGATCAATTACTCCAGAATCCGTTTGCTCTCTCAAAAGCAGACAGGAACCACAACTGCCCCAAAGGAGCTCTCTCATCCGTCCCATTTCATGTGCAGGATTGAGTCGGGTAAAGGAGAAGACACGTGCAAACCACTGCCCTGACTATCCTTACTACTCCTCCTAGCAGATAGGCAGATCGGACCGAAGTACACATTAACCTTGCACGTGGACCACAAAAAGTCAATTTAGTTCCATGTGTAATACATTCTCAAATATGACCCATTTTAAAAGCTACATGGAGAGAACCTAATTTAAGATTTTCTCAAAAGCTAAACAACCCTTAACCTAACTGTAGGCCTACCTACAAAGCTGAAAAACCTTTAAACTAACAGTATGCCTACCTACAAAACTGAACAGCCCTTTAACTAACCGTAGGTCTACCTACAAAGCTGAAAAACCTTTAAACTAACAGTATGCCTACCTACAAAATTGAAAACCCCTCAAACTAACAGTAGGCCTACCTACAATTTGAACAGCCCTTTAACTAACCGTAGGTCTACCTACAAAACTGAAAACCCCTCCAACTAACAGTAGGCCTACCTACAAAACTGAACAATCCTCATACTAACAGTAGGCCTACCTATAATTTGAACAGCCCTTAAACTAACAGTAGGCCTACCTACAAAGCTGAAAAACCTTTAAACTAACAGTATGCCTACCTACAAAACTGAACAGCCCTTAAACTAACAGTAGGCCCACCTACAAAACTGAACAACACTTAAACTAACAGTAAGCCTACCTACAAAGCTGAAAAACCTTTAAACTAACAGTAGGCCTACCTACAAAACTGAACAACCCTTATACTAACAGTAGGCCTACCTACAAAGCTGAACAACCCTTAAAATAACAGTAGGCCTACCTACAAAGCTTAGCAGATTTCCCCTCACACACACACACACACACACACACACTCTCTCTCTCTCTCTCTCTCTCTCTCTCTCTCTCTCTCTCTCTCTCTCTCTCTCTCTGCCCAGCCCTGAATAAATTCTAATGATATACCTGCTTTTGAACATTTATGAAACCATAAACTATGGACAAGCTTAAGGAGATTTTGAATTATTCGGAATCATCATCTCTTTTATGAAAACTTTTAAGTCAGTCTACCTTTAACGGAATATCTTTGGCATTACAAACTTCGTATTTAAGATCTTAATAGTCAGAATTTTTAATAAATTTGGAAAATTAGTTACCTTTAACCATATTATGTGAAATATAATCTACATTTGAGTTTCATCATCAGAAATTCGTCATAAAATTAATGTCAAAGTTAAAACTAAGGAAATCGAATTATATTAGGCCATTATATGGTTTGAACAGGTTATTAACAATGCAAAAAGCTCGATAGGAATGATAGTATTCCTCTTTAACTGTTAAATTCTTTGTAATGTTAAGGATAGTGGACAATCTCATGAATACTGAAGATAAATGAAACTTGATTTGAAAAGAATTAATCTTAGACTTACAAATTGTCTATATTTCAATGGGATGAACTAATGGCCTTATTCCCTCAAAAAATAATTAAATTTATCAAAAGAAACTTTTGAAAAACTAGGATTTATAATGTATCTTATGGATTGGGTATCATTTGTAAATTTCATTGCTTATGGTAAAAGCACAAGACAAACTTGTCCCTTAAAAACGAACTATGTGAAAAAACCTTAAGCTTGTCCATCATATTATAAAAGAATATTTTTATATCCACTTATCTGACACTCAAAGCCTTGCCTGTGGCCACGTAAAAAATTAATATAATATTAAAAGACTCATAAAACAACATGCTATAATTGTGACAATCTATGTGGACCAAGACCATTTTTATACCGGAGGAAAATTGCCCATAAGTCACAAATACATTAAAAATATTATGATATAAAAATGTATTAAACTGAACAACAAATTAAGTAATGCAAAACTAGATTATTATTATTATTTTTTGAGGTATTGCCTCTTTTGATAATATACTTTGGGAATGTCATTTGTATGAATTGATTGCTACTATTGAAAAAATCTTTAGATTTAATCTTAAAGTAATAAACGCAAGAACAAGTGAAATTACTGTAAATTGATTAACCAGTGGATTTGCTATTTCATATATGCTTGCAACTGTTAATTACGAAAATCTTGTAAATTTACGATTCAAGTATGGAATGAATTTAAGCACCCGAATAATTGAAATTATTCTCAAAACCCTTTTGATTTGAAACTCCCGTTTGACCAATTATGCAATTAGACTAACTTATATTGTCCTTTAGGAAATAGAATAAATTTTTAGAGCTGCCTACTAAACAAAGTTTACCCTAATCTGAATATTTAAACTTAATCTCCTATGATTTAGTATAAATTTAGATTAAATTTTTGGTATCAAACTGGGGTATAGACTACTTGCCAACCTTGATTTAACCCGAGAAAAACTAATCAAAGTGTCTTTCCAAGATAACCTTTACACAAACTAATTTTCACTAAAGACAACACTAACAAGAAAACTTCCTTCTGTAGACTAGATCCTCCTCGTAACACTTACACCAGACATCATTCAACCACTCGTTCATTGCTAGTTATAGATTTACTGATGAACAAGGAATGCTCCTGCATACATTGATTCCAAAATTCAATCAAATGGTTTAGTTTTAAGTGGTAGAGTAGCAACCTAAGTGGTGCACTCTCAGAGCTTACTGTCGTGAAACATCATAAAAATTAAATTTAAAAAGATTTGCGTATTTACATAGGGACAATCTGACATTTTTCTTGTCTCAAGTTACTTAAAGATTACGGTAATATCTACACTAAAATTAATGCAAGTGCGGATATTTGAAAAGTGTACTGTACCCTATTTAATGAAAACTATAATTCCACTTAAATAATCTTTACGTCCTTTTTGTAAAAGATAATTCTGCCGATTATCAACTAAATCTAAATCAACCAATTGAAATTCAAAACTCTCAAACCAATTCAGTTAAGGTTTTCTGTACTTCTCATCGATATGAAAATAATGAAACGCCCAATGTAACTCGAAAAGTTACAAGTTTCAAATAAAGAATGATTGGCTAATTAGTGTGTGATTTAAACGATGGGTACGTGAAATATCAAGACATTAATCTCTCTAAAAACTGATTTTCCAGGATTTTTCTTATAGTACTTATATACATTCTGATTAAGTGCTTTGAAAATTAATGGAATAACTTAGTTTTAAATTACATCAAGTTACTATGCATTTACTCATCATAGATGTAAGTTAACCAAAGTTTTAGACAAAAAAAAAAAAAACAATAGTTTGTGACGTTAATTTTAAATATATTATCATTTAAACGTTAGGGACTTTAGCATAAGCAGATGGGACTTTATCAAGCTTTCAGTTAATTCAACAGTTTTTGGCTTTAGTTCTTCAAAGAGATTAGCGTAGAACTTATGACCTTGTTAAACGTGAACAACCTAAATTGTAAATTCAGATCTTAAGTGTCAGTAAAATCAAAAGAAATTAGCGAGTTATATAGTTTATTACAGTATAACACCAATGCTCTCACTTGATGTTTGTACAAGCTTCAGAGGCTTATCAGATTATGGCTAGCATTTCTAAATTACAAAGTTTCCTCGCACGAAAAGAAGAATATAAATTCAGAGTAGTAAGTTTTGTAAATTACAACGCAAGATACATTCCTGTACATCAGCACGTATATAAAATCTAATCTTAAAAAGTCTAACTTCAGTTTGAACACCTTTGCCTAATCTATGGAGAAATTTTAGAAATACATAAACCGAGAGAAGATTAAACTAAATTAAATGGAAGCCATATAATTTAACCCTTATCTAAGACCTGTATAAACATCCCCTAAGCTAGGTTACCTGATCCTGAATTACACAAACAAGCACTTTAATAAGGCCTTAATTCCCTTAATCAATATTGGCAGTAACTCCAAAGTACAAACACTAACTAAAACTATACCAACAATAATATATTCAAGAATGTATTACACATTTCTTCTAAAATGACTACAGCAGTTCTTTATCCCTCCTTTATTTCGTGAACAGAAACAGTAGGAATCAGATATCTTGGGACACTTATAATCACAGCTGGAACCCTTTTCAGAGAGCTCGGGTATCTCTCAGTGTAATGGAAAGCACTGGATTGCAAGACTGATTCTGTCAACACTTTTTTAAGAAAGTTATCTAAAAGTTTCAAACTCAATTATTTAAGCTTTCCAATCTTTTGATTTTAATTGACAGATAAAATTGAAAAATTCAGCAATACAGTTACTAATTTTACATTAACATTGAAACCTCACATATTACTGGACAGAATTTAAATCACTATCGTGGCAAAGTTTTTCACAACTCAATTTACACAATACATGACAAATTTGATATCGTTTGAAATTTAAATGACAGTGTATACATAACAGAAACCTGTTCAATTTGACATTAAAATCTCTTCTACAATTCAAGATAAAAGTTTTAAACTAAATTTTAAAAATATTTAGAAGCATGAAACATCAAAAATTTAGAATCATTTGAGGCTTTAAAGATCCTTTAACAAGACTGAATTATCATCATGACTAGAATTGACAAGACAGAATCTACTCTGACAAGATATCATGGTAATCAAATTGGACTGAACATGTTCACCATAGCACAGAGTCTAGCATTTTGACAATACAACATGACCAAGTTAACAGTCTCCTTCTCTCATTAAACCAGCGAAATAAATGAACAAGTTCCGTACATGGGAAGTTTATAAACAGCCTAAATGAACAGTGGTTCCAGTCAAAAGCAAGATATATACTTCATGGGTCCTCTGGCCTTTCAGTGGTGAGGAATATGGCAAATACAGATACCAGAAGAGGGAGGGGACAGATGTGGAGGGAGGCTCAGTCATATGAACGTTCCCTTTAATTTTTTTTAAAATCTTTCCAAATAAGGAGGGGGAAGGATCAAGGAGTGGGAATGGGAGTTCTGAAACTTTAGTTATGTGTTAGAGTAAACAATCTGAATCGAACCCATTTGCAAGATTTTCCAAAATACTGCCCTCTATCATTTTAAAAAAAATCAGAGTTAATTTCAAGGTATGTTCATGTAGCTCAAGAGAAGATGAGAAATATCACTAATACTAGACAAAGCCCTACAATTTCATACTCTCACATACTAGCCATCACACTTCCTAGCCCTACTAACCATTTCACACAAAAGCCCTCCAAGCCATTTCACACAAAAGTCTTCCTAGCCTTTTCACACTGAAGCCTTTACTAGCGTTTTCACACTAAAGCCTTCCTAGCCTTTTCACACTAAAGCCTTTCCTAGCCTTTTCACACTAAAGCCTTTCCTAGCCCTTTCACACAAAAGCCCTTCTAGCCACTTCACACAAAAGCTCTCCTAGCCACTTCACACAAAAGCTCTCCTAGCCATTTCACACAAAAGTCTTCCTAGCCTTTTCACACTAAAGCCTTCCTAGCCCTTTCACACAAAAGCCCTTCTAGCCCCTTCACACAAAAGCCCTCCTAGCCATTTCACACAAAAGTCTTCCTAGCCTTTTCACACTAAAGCCTTTCCTAGCCTTTTCACACTAAAGCCTTTCCTAGCCCTTTCACACAAAAGCCCTTCTAGCCACTTCACACAAAAGCTCTCCTAGCCATTTCACACAAAAGTCTTCCTAGCCTTTTCACACTAAAGCCTTCCTAGCCCTTTCACACAAAAGCCCTTCTAGCCCCTTCACACAAAAGCCCTACTAGCCATTTCACACAAAAGTCTTCCTAGCCTTTTCACACTAAAGCCTTTCCTAGCCTTTTCACACTAAAGCCTTTCCTAGCCTTTTCACACTGAAGCCTTTCCTAGCCCTTTCACACAAAGCCCTTCTAGCCACTTCACACAAAAGCCCTCCTAGCCATTTCACACAAAAGTCTTCCTAGCCTTTTCACACTAAAGCCTTCCTAGCCCTTTCACACAAAAGCCCTCCTAGCCATTTCACACCAAAGTCTTCCTAGCCTTTTCACACTAAAGCCTTCCTAGCCCTTTCACACAAAAGTCTTCCTAGCCATTTCACACCAAAGTCTTCCTAGCCTTTTCACACTAACGCCTTTCCTAGCCTTTTCACACCAAAGCCTTCCTAGCCTTTTCACACTAAAGCCTTTCCTAGCCATTTCACACAAAAGCCCTCCTAGCCATTTCACACCAAAGTCTCCCTAGCCATTTCACACCAAAGTCTTCCTAGCCATTTCACACCAAAGTCTTCCTAGCCTTTTCACACTAAAGCCTTTCCTAGCCCTTTCACACCAAAGTCTTCCTAGCCATTTCACACCAAAGTCTTCCTAGCCTTTTCACACTAAAGCCTTTCTTAGCCTTTTCACACTAAAGCCTTTCCTAGCCTTTTCACACCAAAACCTTCCTAGCCTTTTCACACTAAAGCCCTCCTAGCCATTTCACACCAAAGTCTTCCTAGCCATTTCACACCAAAGCCTTCCTAGCCTTTTCACACTAAAGCCTTTCCTAGCCATTTCACACAAAAGCCCTCCTAGCCATTTCACACAAAAGTCTTCCTAGCCTTTTCACACCAAAGCCTTCCTAGCCTTTTCACACTAAAGCCTTTCCTAGCCTTTTCACACTAAAGCCTTCCTAGCCTTTCACACAAAGCCCTTCCTAGCCCTTCACACAAAGCCCTCCTAGCCATTTCACACAAAAGTCTTCCTAGCCTTTTCACACTAAAGCCTTCCTAGCCCTTTCACACAAAAGCCCTCCTAGCCATTTCACACCAAAGTCTTCCTAGCCTTTTCACACTAAAGCCTTCCTAGCCCTTTCACACAAAAGTCTTCCTAGCCATTTCACACCAAAGTCTTCCTAGCCTTTTCACACTAACGCCTTTCCTAGCCTTTTCACACCAAAGCCTTCCTAGCCTTTTCACACTAAAGCCTTTCCTAGCCATTTCACACAAAAGCCCTCCTAGCCATTTCACACCAAAGTCTCCTAGCCATTTCACACCAAAGTCTTCCTAGCCATTTCACACCAAAGTCTTCCTAGCCTTTTCACACTAAAGCCTTTCCTAGCCCTTTCACACCAAAGTCTTCCTAGCCATTTCACACCAAAGTCTTCCTAGCCTTTTCACACTAAAGCCTTTCCTAGCCTTTTCACACTAAAGCCTTTCCTAGCCTTTTCACACCAAAACCTTCCTAGCCTTTTCACACTAAAGCCCTCCTAGCCATTTCACACCAAAGTCTTCCTAGCCTTTTCACACCAAAGCCTTCCTAGCCTTTTCACACTAAAGCCTTTCCTAGCCATTTCACACAAAAGCCCTCCTAGCCATTTCACACCAAAGTCTTCCTAGCCATTTCACACCAAAGTCTTCCTAGCCTTTTCACACTAAAGCCTTTCCTAGCCTTTTCACACCAAAGCCTTCCTAGCCTTTTCACACTAAAGCCCTCCTAACCCTTTCACACCAAAGTCTTCTAGCCATTTCACACCAAAGTCTTCCTAGCCATTTCACACCAAAGTCTTCCTAGCCTTTTCACACTAAAGCCTTTCCTAGCCTTTTCACACCAAAGCCTTCCTAGACTTTTCACACTAAAGCCTTTCCTAGCCCTTTCACACAAAAGCCCTTCTAGCCACTTCACACAAAAGCTCTCCTAGCCATTTCACACAAAAGTCTTCCTAGCCTTTTCACACTAAAGCCTTCCTAGCCCTTTCACACAAAAGCCCTTCTAGCCCCTTCACACAAAAGCCCTCCTAGCCATTTCACACAAAAGTCTTCCTAGCCTTTTCACACTAAAGCCTTTCCTAGCCTTTTCACACTAAAGCCTTTCCTAGCCTTTTCACACTAAAGCCTTTCCTAGCCCTTTCACACAAAAGCCCTTCTAGCCACTTCACACAAAAGCTCTCCTAGCCATTTCACACAAAAGTCTTCCTAGCCTTTTCACACTAAAGCCTTCCTAGCCCTTTCACACAAAAGCCCTTCTAGCCCCTTCACACAAAAGCCCTCCTAGCCATTTCACACAAAAGTCTTCCTAGCCTTTTCACACTAAAGCCTTTCCTAGCCTTTTCACACTAAAGCCTTTCCTAGCCCTTTCACACAAAAGCCCTTCTAGCCACTTCACACAAAAGCCCTCCTAGCCATTTCACACAAAAGTCTTCCTAGCCTTTTCACACTAAAGCCTTCCTAGCCCTTTCACACAAAAGCCCTCCTAGCCATTTCACACCAAAGTCTTCCTAGCCTTTTCACACTAAAGCCTTCCTAGCCCTTTCACACAAAAGTCCTCCTAGCCATTTCACACCAAAGTCTTCCTAGCCTTTTCACACTAACGCCTTTCCTAGCCTTTTCACACCAAAGCCTTCCTAGCCTTTTCACACTAAAGCCTTTCCTAGCCATTTCACACAAAAGCCTTCCTAGCCATTTCACACCAAAGTCTTCCTAGCCATTTCACACCAAAGTCTTTCTAGCCTTTTCACACTAAAGCCTTTCCTAGCCCTTTCACACCAAAGTCTTCCTAGCCATTTCACACCAAAGTCTTCCTAGCCTTTTCACACTAAAGCCTTTCTAGCCTTTTCACACTAAAGCCTTTCCTAGCCTTTTCACACCAAAACCTTCCTAGCCTTTTCACACTAAAGCCCTCCTAGCCATTTCACACCAAAGTCTTCCTAGCCATTTCACACCAAAGCCTTCCTAGCCTTTTCACACTAAAGCCTTTCCTAGCCATTTCACACAAAAGCCCTCCTAGCCATTTCACACCAAAGTCTTCCTAGCCATTTCACACCAAAGTCTTCCTAGCCTTTTCACACTAAAGCCTTTCCTAGCCTTTTCACACCAAAGCCTTCCTAGCCTTTTCACACTAAAGCCCTCCTAACCCTTTCACACCAAAGTCTTCTTAGCCATTTCACACCAAAGTCTTCCTAGCCATTTCACACCAAAGTCTTCCTAGCCTTTTCACACTAAAGCCTTTCCTAGCCTTTTCACACCAAAGCCTTCCTAGACTTTTCACACTAAAGCCTTTCCTAGCCTTTTCACACCAAAACCTTCCTAGCCTTTTCACCCTAAAGACCTCCTAGCCATTTCACACCAAAGTCTTCCTAACCATTTCACACCAAAGTCTTCCTAGCCTTTTCACACTAAAGCTTTTCCTAGCCTTTTCACACCAAAGCCTTCCTAGCCTTTTCACACTAAAGCCCTCCTAGCCATTTCACACCAAAGTCTTATTAGCCACTTCACACCAAAGCTCTCCTAGCCTTTTCACACCAAAGCCTTCCTAGCCTTTTCACACTAAAGCCCCCCTAGCCATTTCACACTAAAGCCTTTCCTAGCCTTTTCACACTAAAGCCTTTCCTAGCCTTTTCACACCAAAGCCTTCCTAGCCTTTTCACACTAAAGCCCTCCTACCCATTTCACACCAAAGCCTTCCTAGCCTTTTCACACTAAAGCCCTCCTAGCCATTTCACACCAAAGTCTTATTAGCCACTTCACACCAAAGCTCTCCTAGCCTTTTCACACCAAAGCCTTCCTAGCCTTTTCACACTAAAGCCCTCCTAGCCATTTCACACTAAAGCCTTTCCTAGCCTTTTCACACCAAAGCCTTCCTAGCCTTTTCACACTAAAGCCTTTCCTAGCCATTTCACACAAAAGTCTTCCTAGCCATTTCACACCAAAGTCTTCCTAGCCATTTCACACCAAAGTCTTCCTAGCCTTTTCACACTAAAGCCTTTCCTAGCCCTTTCACACCAAAGTCTTCCTAGCCATTACACACCAAAGTCTTCCTAGCCATTTCACACCAAAGTCTTCCTAGCCTTTTCACACTAAAGCCTTTCCTAGCCTTTTCACACCAAAGCCTTCCTAGCCTTTTCACACCAAAGCCTTCCTAGCCTTTTCACACTAAAGCCTTTCCTAGCCTTTTCACACCAAAGCCTTCCTAGCCTTTTCACACTAAAGCCCTCCTAGCCATTTCACACCAAAGTCTTCCTAGCCATTTCACACCAAAGCTTTTCCTAGCCTTTTCACACCAAAGCCTTCCTAGCCTTTTCACACTAAAGCCCTCCTAGCCATTTCACACCAAAGTCTTATTAGCCACTTCACACCAAAGCTCTCCTAGCCTTTTCACACCAAAGCCTTCCTAGCCTTTTCACACTAAAGCCCTCTTAGCCATTTCACACTAAAGCCTTTCCTAGCCTTTTCACACCAAAGCCTTCCTAGCCCTTTCACACCAAAGCCCTCCTAGCCATTTCACCCTAAAGACCTTCTAGCCATTTTACACCAAAGCCTTCCTAGCCTTTTCACACCAAAGACCTCTTAGCCATTTCACACCAAAACCCTCATAGCCATTCCACACCAAAGCTCTCGTGGCCATTTCACACCAAAGTCTTATTAGCCACTTCACACCAAAGCTCTCCTAGCCTTTTCACACCAAAGGCCCTCTAGCCATTTCACACCAAAGCCCCTCTAGCCATTTCCCACCAAAGCTCTCCTAGCCACTTCACACCAAAGCTCTCCTAGCCATTTCCCACCAAAGCTCTCCTAGCCATTTCACACCAAACCTCTCCTAGCCATTTCACACCAAAGCTCTCCTAGTCATTTCACACCAAAGCCCTCCTAGCCACTTCACACCAAAGCCCTCCTAGCCACTTCACACCAAAGCCCTCCTAGCCACTTTACACCAAAGCCCCTCTAGCCACTTTACACCAAAGCCCCTCTAGCCATCTCGTCTGCCAACGATCACCTAAAACAATTCACTATTCTGTATTATCCAGCAATGTTCTATTCCTACTTCAACTCTTAGTATTCAAATCCATACCAATCAACAAATCAGCCTTTTGACCTTCCCAGAAGCACAAAGTTTTAGACCCATCTTTCCTAACCTTAAATTTAAGCTTCTCTAACAATATCTAATTCAAATCTGAAAAACCATGTACAATAACTTTTTGATAGGCCTATATTCTATAACTTTTTCTTTCATTCATAGTATACTCCTAAAATCCTCTCTATACATTAACTTAATATTGGAGAGAGAGAGAGAGAGAGAGAGAGAGAGAGAGAGAGAGAGAGAGAGAGAGAGAGAGAGAGAGAGAGAGAGAATTTAACATGGGGACGTAGGATGGACTTTTCATCAAATACTAAATCTTGCAAAATTAAGAATAAAAAGTTGGATAAGTTTTTAAACAAATTAAAGACATTAAAATATTTACTCTAGATTTTTAAATGTAGGACCAATAGTGTATTTAAACTTTAGATTGCTTCAAATAAAGTTGTTAGTTATTATCCTTTATGAAATTCAAAATACAATGTGGGGGATCAGCTAACCAAGGTAAACTATTGAAACTAGAAAGGGTTTTGTGTGAAGGAACCTTAAATTTATAGGACAGAAAGAAAAATTGAAAAGGCTAGACAAGAACACACCTTGAAATAAGCATTTAAAGCAGCTCAATTTAAATGCAAAAAAAAAAAAAAAAAAAAAAAAAAAAAAAAAAAAACTATGTAATGTATACTTAAACTAAAACTTCATTTCCATCAACTGAAAATTTTGGCATCGCATAATTCAGTACTCTTATATAAACTTAATTCCTAATACAATAACACTACAGTTTGAAATTTCCCCAACTAATTTACTAACATATTCCTATTTCCTGAGCTTTAAAAATTATATAGATTACAAACTAAAACCTGCTTTAATATTCATAAAGGTTTTCCAAATCTTACTATAAATACTTAATTCTTGAAAGTCAAAATTGACAAATAGAAAAAAAATAGCTAAAACTTTGCTTCTGGGATCTCATGATTTGAATGTCCAATCCCACTAAATCATAGAAATAATTCTAGACTGAAATTGAACTGAAGCAGCCCTGCCTCTACCTGAAATAGCCCAGTCTATCTGAAATACACCACCCTCTATCTCAAATACAGTAACTCTTCCTTGAAATAGCCCAGCCTCTACCTGAAATAATTCCTACCTGAAATGGCCCAGCCTCTACATGAAACCACCCAGTCCCTACCTGAAACAGCCCTGCATCTACCTGCAATAGCCCACCCTCTATCTGAAATAACTATACTTGAAATAGCCCACCCTCTATCTGAAATAACTACTACTTGAAATGGCCCACCCTCTACCTGAAACAGCCCTGCGTCTACCTGAAACAGCCCCGCTTCTACCTGAAATAACTCTTCCTTGAAATAGCCCTGCCTCTACCTGAAATAACTTTTACCTGAAATGGCCCATCCTCTACCTGAAACAGCCCTGCGTCTACCTGAAACAGCCCTGCGTCTACCTGAAATAGCCGTGTCTAACTGAAACAGCCCTGTGTCTACCTGAAAAAAGCCCTGCATCTACCTGAAAAAAGCCCTGCATCTACCTGAAACAGCTCAGCATCTACTTGAAATAACTTTTATCAGGACGACCAAAAATTTAATATCTAAAAGACCTCAGGTTAGTTGACCCAATATTGCAACCTTAGTGATTGACATGGATTCATATAGACCTAAATTGCTTTATAAGTGAATTTTAGCCATAAATTATTCAATAAAGTCATTTTCAAAGGGAATTTAATCTATGAAAACTAAATTCATGAAATTAAGAATGAAAGAACTTGGGTAAATTAGTAAGCTGGCAATATAACTTAGCATACTGTCCAAGACTTAAAACTTGAACTTAAATACTCAAATCCTCATAGGGAGAAAATGGTGTTCTAGAAGTTCCACTCGCTCTGAAGGACTTTGCCAGGAGAGTCCGGCTCCCAGAGGACTGTTCTAGAAGTTCCACTTGCTCTGAAGGACTTTACCAGGAAAGTCCGGATCCCAGAGGACTAGGGTAGTTCTTAATGTCCCTCATCCTTTTGATTAGAGAGTTTGAAGCATCCTAGGAGAAGGCCACGTTAACCTGAAGGGCAAAAGTGTTAATAGGAACTCACAGGATATAACTAATTAAGATTCATAATGCACAAATTGAGTACTGTTTTCGGCCATTTTTAAAGCAATAATATGTTTTTAATAAATCAGATCAACTGAAAACAAATCAGGATATTTAAGCACCTGAAAGTAGGATATTTTAAGCCCCAAAAGTAGGATATTTTAAGACCCCAAAAGTAGGATATTTTAAGACCCCAAAAGTAGGATATTTTAAGCCCCAAAAGTAGGATATTTTAAGCCCCAAAAGTAGGATATTTTAAGCCCCAAAAGTAAGGATATTTTAAGCCCCAAATATAAAGAAAATAAGAGACTTTTAAGCCCCCAAATTAAGTTATTCTAAGCCCCAAATATAAGATATTTTAAGCCCCAAATATAAATTATTTTAAGCCCCAAATATAAGATATTTTAATCCCCAAATATAAGATATTTTAATCCCCAAATATAAGATATTTTAAGATATTTTAAGCCCCCAAATGTAAAACATTTTAAGCTCCAAAACGAAGTCACAAAACTTATGATATTCTAAAGACCAATAGATTATGATATTTCAGTGAAGAAGTTATAGAGTATTTCAAAGCAAAAAGAGAAAATCGGGATATCTTAAAAGAACAAATAAAAAGGTTTTGATTTTTGTTACAGAGCAAAATACAAACTGGAAAGAAATTATTTTCACACATCAAGGCCCGCCTGAACAGACTCTTAATGTCTGATGGAGGGCGAGAAATAAACCCCTAAAAGTAAAAGTAAAAAAGTAAATATAGAACTAAACTCTAAACTTGCTCGAGTTTAAAAGCATTTAATAAATAGCATGAGTTTAATCTGAGCTTTCAAACTAACGGGATTTACTACTAGAAAAAAGAGAAAGAAAAACAGAATAATTCAGCCAAAAAAAAAAAGATAAAAATTGATTTTTTTATTTGTTTGATCGAGTCCTATCACTTAAATTTTAATCTAAAGACTCCCCTTCCCGAAAATAATTCTCATAAAATGGAAAACAAATCACTTCAAAACCAGATATTTACTGACTCCAGTCTAATATTCTATCTCTGTACTCTTATGATAACTTCACCCTAGTACCAAATGTCACAAAATCTAACCTAGGTTTTAAAAGCACACAACTTTCAAAATCATTTGACCATACAAACGAAGTTTACAGTATTGGATCATTGAAAATGACAGACTTAACTCGGGTCATACTGGAGACAGGAGACTGAAGACCTTCATCACAATCTTTCAACTTAAGGATCAACAGCGTCTGTCTTCAAGTCCTCTAGGCTTCGGTGCCTTACCACACAAACTGGAACACAAATCTGGAAAGAATTGAAAAGGACAATTCAACAGAATTTTTGCTTTTGCCTATTTTACATAACTGATTTTTCCTAAAATTATTTTGACAAAAAAATGTAAAATTGAAGTTTTGCTGTCCCAAAAAGTAGGTCTAATGGAGACCTAGAATTAAACTATAATTGCATTTACATTTTTCCCTTTACAAAAATGCATTAATTTAATCAAAGCTTTTACCAACTACTCGGGAATTAATAGAAAAAAACATTAATAAGAAATATATATTTTGATCAAATACAGCCTAAGTGAATCCTGCGAGGCCAATTACTTGTTTCAAATCAAGAAAAAAATAAATCTCACTGGATGGAAAACCAATTTCTGGAAATAAAAAAGATCTTGAATATTATTTACTCAGCATAATCTAATATTGTTCTGTACGTGATTGAGGAACTTCATAACCAGCACTAAATGCCAGAAATCTAACCTATCTTCTAAAAAGCATAGAACTTTAGAACGAGGATTTTACCATTTAAGCGAAGTTCACAGTATTAGTTCACCCTGGATGGTGTCTTACAGAAGACAGAGGATTCGCTTGTAACAATTTCTCAACTTGTTGCATGACAGCCTTAGTGTCCTCTTTCAGTCATCAGTTTATGATGAATTCAATACCGAGCAAACTGGAGCACAAATCTGGAAAGAATTGAAAAGGACATTTTAGCAACATTTTCACTTTTGCCTACTGTACTTCAACTAGATTTCTCCAATGTCAACAGCTGAGTTGACTGCCAGGCATAAAAAAAAAATAACCATTTAGTTACACGAGATTCATGTTAGCACGAACAAATACAAGAGGTTTATTTGTTGAAAAAGTCATAATTCATTGGTTGTATTAATCAAATTGTCAAAAAACACCACACCTCAAACTATTGGCCACAAATGAAGGGGAACTAGTATACTGAGTAACATACCTACTGACATATTTTTGTTTTACTTTAATAGTTAAAATTCCAGTAAAATTTCACAAATAACAGATTGTTGTACTGCAGCATAATAGTTATAGATATAGTCATAGTTATAGACTGTGAACGCAGAAGCGGGTTCATACTTTATAACATGTATTACTGGAGTGAACGAATTGGAGGAACAAAAACAAGGGTGGGGGGGGGGAATGTTTGTTTCAATCTTCTATGCAAATATAGTAACGTTAGGCGGTTCTGGGATTACTAAAGAAATCTATATATCATGCTATATAAAGCCAATGCGTGACTGCAAGAATTGTTAAACTCATTATTATTATTATTATTATTATTATTATTATTATTATTATTATTATTATTATTATTACTTGTGAAGCTACAACCCGAGTTGGAAAAGAAGGATGCTATAAGCCTGAGGGCTCCAACAGGGAAAATAGCCCAGTGAGGAAAGGAAATAAAGTAATTAACAATTAAAATAAAATATTTTAAGAACAATGAGATTAGAATAAATTTTTCATACAAACTATAAAAACATAAAAAAAAACAAGAGGAAGCGAAATAAGATAGAATAGTGTGCCCGAGTGTACCCTCAAGCAAGAGAACTCTAACCCAAGACAGTGGAAGACCATAGTACAGAGGCTATGGCACTCTCCTACCTACAGCAATTCATGTGACAGATTTCCTAAAAATGGTTTTGAGAAGTTATGTGAACAGATCGTAGCACAATATCCACATTAACGAGTTCACATTTTGGTTATTATGGTACGTTTTAATAAATTACTTTGATTTTATGATTAAAGTGTTTTATTAAGCTTTAGACTATTACCTAAAGATCCTCGCTTAGGGTGGTGGATCTTCAGACGAGAAAATTTAAGCTAGTGGATCTTCAGGTGATCCAAAAATCAAATAAACTTATTTTTAAAAGTAAGTTTGGCTACTAAGGATAACGCCAGTCGAGTCTGTCTCACTTTCCAAAACCATGCAGAAATAACTTTGGACAACCGATAACCGATTGTCTGGCTTGCATTGACCTATAGTGGACAAGTCCTCTCGTCATTTTCAGTGAAGTGTTATGTTATAATGACCTCAAAAATACGTCACTAAAGAATAAGGCAAACTGGGACAATGACGAGTTCATCATGAACATCGTCATCACCTGTGTTATTTCCAGGATTGACTATTGAAACTCGCTCTGTTAACATCTCAAATGACAACTGAAGATATTATGAACTCGTTTACCTAAGTGTTACTGTTCACTACATCCGCTGGAAGTCTATTCCAAGAATTTGCTATTTTCGTATGTAAAGAAATTTCCACATTGAGTGGTGGTGTATATTTTCAATTCTAGTTTGTGTCCGTTACCCCTGAGCTGATTTGAATAAGCTATAGCTGTTCTTTAGACTATCAGAGAGAGAGAGAGAGAGAGAGAGAGAGAGAGAGAGAGAGAGAGAGAGAGAGAGAGAGAGAGAGAGAGAGTTAATGGGTGATTTAGCTTTCTAAGTGCTTCGATTATGTGGATTTGACAATACAGAAATCATTCAGTGTGATACACAAAATACCTAAGAATGCATACGACAAACAGATCTTGTACATGTAGGTCATGTAGTGAGTAGGGTTACCCTGTGTGATAGGACCACGAAACCAGCCCTTAAAGTGAAATAATAAAATTAAACAATGGAGTGCTAATTATTGTTTTCATACTGGAAGACTCCGCTATTATCATCAATATATTATATATCAATTCACCAAGGTTCAGTCGTTTTTTTTTTTATCTTTTAACGCAATTATGGTAATTCAACAATTAACATCCATTACTTTGTGTGATACAGAAAATACTTATGATACGATAAACTGATTTTGTAGGTCCTGTAGAGAGTAGAGTTCCTCTGCGTGAGAAGGATCAGGAGAACATCACTATAAGTAAGCAAGCAAGCAAGCAAGCATGCAAGCAAACATGCAATCAAGCAAGCAAGCAAGCATGCAATCAAGCAAGCAAGCATGCTAACAAGCAAGCATGCAATCATGCAAGCAAGCAAGCAAGCACGCAAGCAAGCATGCAAGCAAGCAAGCAAGTAAACATGTAAGTAAGTAATTAACCAAGCAAGCAAGAAAGCAAGCAAGTAAATATGTAAGTAAGTAAGTAAGTAAGCAAGCAAGCAAATAAACATGTAAGTAAGCAAGCAAGCCAGTAAACATGTAAGCGAGTAAGCAAGCAAGCAAGCAAGCTAGCAAGCAAGCAAGCAAGCAAGCAAGCAAGCCTGTAAACATGTAAGTAAATGATTAAGTAAGCAAGCAAGCAAGCAAGCAAGCCTGTAAACATGTAAGTAAATAATTAAGTAAGCAAGTAAGCAAGCAAGCAAGCAAGCCTGTAAAGATGTAAGTAAGTAAGCAAGCCATTAAGTAAGCAAGCAAGCTAGCAAGGCTGTAAGTAAGTAAGTAAGTAAGTAAGTAAGAAAGCCATTAAGTAACGAAGTAAGCAAGCAAGCCTGTAAACATGTAAGCAAGCAAGCAAGCCTGTAAACATGTAAGTAAGTAAGTAAGTAAGTAAGAAAGCAAGCAAGCAAGCAAGCAAGCAAACCTGTAAACATGTAAGTAAGTAAGTAAGAACGCAAGCAAGCAAGTTGGTAAGTAGGCAAGCAAGTAAGTAGTCAAGCAAGCAAGTAAGTAAGTAAGTAAGCAAGCAAGCCTGTAAACATGTAAGTAAGCAAGCAAGCCTGTAAACATGTAAGTAAGTAAGTAAGCCTGTAAGTAAGTAAGCAAGCAAGCCTGTAAGTAAGTAAGCAAGCAAGCAAGCAAGCAAGTAAGCAAGCAAGCAAGCATGAAAGCAAGCAAGCAAACAAGTTGGTAAGTAGGCAAGCAAATAATTAAGCAAGCAAGCAAGCAAGCATGTAGGTAGGTAGGCAGGCAAGCAAGTAAGTAAACATGCAAGTAATCAAGCAAGCAAGTAAACGAGTAAAAAACAAGCAAGCAAGCAAACAAGCAAGCAAATAAGCAAGTCGGTAAGTAGGTAAGCAAGCAAGCAAGCCAGTAAGTAAATAAGTAAGTAAGTAGGTAAGCAAGCAAGCAAGTAAACAAGTAACTAAGTAAACAAGCAAGCAAGACAGTAAGTAGGTAAGCAAGCATGCAAACCAGTAAGTAAATAATTAAGTAAGTAGGTAAGCGAGCAAGGAAGTAAGCCAGTCAGCCAGCCAGCCAGCCAGTAAGTAAGCAAGCAAGCAAGCAAGTTAGTAATCAAGCAAACAAGCAAGCAAGTAAGTAAGAAAATAAGACAATTGACGAAATCTGAAGTACATTCTTTCGTTTTATAATCGCCAGCATAATGTCCAGAGATTCTGCTATTTTCAATTCATAATATCTGTTCACCTTGCGTAAAAAGGACACAATTTGGTAGTAGGCAGACTGATCACAGAAAAAAAAAATAGTTGTCATATGCAAAATGATACAGCCGGAGGTAACGTGAGTACATTTGCGTATCAAATTTTGAACATTTAATCTCACTTCTCCCTTTACGGAAAAAAATGCCCTTTTTCAACCAAAAGTTTCTTTGTACAGTTCACAGCCAGACAACACTAGTCTGTCTTGCCTGTTTCCAGCAAAAGTGGACAAAAGTGTTTATCCCCAAACTGGCCAAGTAAAAAACAAACACAAGGGTTTCTATACTTTGCTGTTAAACATCATATGATACGCCACTGTTGATCACAAAAACTAACAAACGAACATACTAAAAGTTGGTAAATATTCCCAGTAAAAAGTAATTTCCTATTTCTTTTAACATCTTAAATGTTCCGTAAAAATGCTTAGTAAGTTGTCATATTGTTGTTGTTGTTGTTGTTGTTGTTGTTGTTGTTGTTGTTAAGATGAAAATATGAAGCCAAGCACATGAAGATCAAAGCATTAGATAAGCCGAAAAAAAGAAAAAAAATTATTTAATGGCTGGTAGAAGGAAGACAGAGTACAGTGAAACTGGGCTTGTGTGACATTAAGAAAGTTGGATTTTGTATTCAGTCAAATTAACAAATAGAGATATGGACTCAGAAATTAACTATACAATACGAAGGAGATCAATGCAAAGGTTAAAGGAAGGTTTAATAGAAGTGATATTAGATCTGCAATGGTTTTGGGAGACTGACACACTAGTGATCTCGAAGGCCCAAGATAGAAAAATGAAAGTGGTAGAAATATGCATGATAGAATAGATGTGCAGTGACGAAAAGAGACAGGATTAGATATTTTATTATAGACACAGTCAAAATTGTAGGGCGTCAAAGGCTCAGTTAAAAAGAATAAGTGCTTTGGTCAAGTTTTGCAAACAGAAATGATCAAAATCATGGAGACGGAAGGAAGGAAGAAAAAGAAAGAAAGGAAGGAAGGAAGGAAGGAAGGAAGGAAGAAAGAAAGAAAGGAGAAGGAAGGAAAGAAAGAAAGGAAGAAAGAAAGGCGGAACAGTATGTTAAAAGGAAGAACATATTAGTTGTATTGTTTAAAAAGTGCAATGAAGACCAGATTAAAAATTAATACAAGTGGCCTTGTGTAAGTAGTGGGAGTTAGTTACATATTGAGAGGGCAATTTTATAAACTGAGAACAGTGAAAAAAAAAGTTTGGATAAAGTTAATAAACATAAAAAAGTGGCCGTGTTGATATTTTGGGAAGTACTTATTGAGATGTCTGTGAAAATGTGAGACGAGAGACATAAGCCAAGATGAAGTTGGAATAGAATTTTCTATACTACAAGCAAATGAATGTATCTTACTAGTAGAAAGAGCACAGAATGCAGGAATAAACCCTGTTTTAAAGATGTTAATGGTTTTAAAATATCTTAAGTGTTTATTACTTCTTATATCGTTTATTCTCATATTTCCTTTCCTCACTGGACTATTTTTCCCTGTTGGAGCCCTTGTGATTGTAGCATCTAGCTTTTCCAACTAGGGTTGTAGCTTAGTAATAATAATAATAATAATAATAATAATAATAATAATAATAATAATAATAATAATAATAATAATTTGGTCTATAGACACTGGACACAGTTTGTACATTTGGGACTGGCAGGAAGAATTTAACCAAAACATGAAATTTAGTGTAAAAGAAAAGTTATTTAAAGATTGAATGATACTTCAACAGCCTAAAAAGCAGGAAGGTTCGACTTTTAATGTTCTCAAACACTCAAAAAATATCTCGTTTAGTTAACCCCTTACCTATGATTAATGCAGTGAGAACTGTATTAACAATCGTATTTTGGAATTTTGTACTCGTGAACATTAATATTAAGATGAATATCATGATTAATTTGACTGGAATACTAAAAATCTTGAGAGAGAATTATTGACAAACGATAGAGTTATGTTGAGGTCACTTAATGAGGTAACAGAATATGAGAGAGAGAGAGAGAGAGAGAGAGAGAGAGAGAGAGAGAGAGAGAGAGAGAGAGAGAGAGATATTATATAGTAAGTGTTAATACAACCTTTATAAACCCATCATCAACTCTTATTTAACGACTACATTCTTCAGCCAAACCAAAGCAACTATGTAAACAGCCAACGCTAGATCGTGCTAAGGATAGTCGAATCTTTTCATTTATATCTCTCATGCAATCTTGGGTTTTCTGGATAGTGAAAGTGACTAATATAACTTCAAGCTTGATTAGTTTTTCTCAAAATCCATCTAAAAAAAACTTTCGTTCTTTGAAATAGACTAAAAACTCGAAAATATCATGGGAAAAGTAACTGAATTATATGATTTAATCCAAGATTTCTTGATGGGCTTGTAAAAGAATTACCTAATATGTTGCTTAAATAAATTCCAGTAATATCGAATCTATGATATACGAGGAACAAGTATCCTTAACACACGAATTTGCGTTTAAAAACTTATTTGAATTATATGGATTTGCTGGTAAAGAATATATTTTACTAGACTTGTTTCGATGATAGAAAAAACGTCGAGGTTAAGTGGAGTTTGTTACAAAGTGAATGATGAAGACAATGAGTGCCAAGCAGGATCTACAGGAGGAGGTAGGATAGAAGGAATACACAGCCATAAAGGGCCTATTAAGAAGGAAGAAGCAGCAATAGACATGATAAGCTATAGTGTCTTCTAAATGTTCTAATGGGGATTGTTAAAGAAAAAGGCTCCCAGGTGTGCACAGTGAACAAGAACTAGCTGATAAATTTCTAGAAATTCCAAAAAGCAAAATATAAAAAAAGCAATTGGATGTTTTGCGGATATTCAAATTCAAATTGGTGTCAAACCAGACCCACAAATATGATTAGATTTTTAATGATGAAGTCATCAGGACTTTTTAAAAGGGCTAAAAAACAAATCTTGTGATTTATCTGATGGTATTATCTAAAATAATTGGAGAAGAATACTTTTACAATCTTACTGATATTATTTCAAGAATTGTAGTTACCACTGTTGACTTTTGTGTAAATATCTGAGGCAGTGGCTACAGCCACACCCATTCTGAAATGATCTCGATTATCAGGACTTTCGTTCGTACAAACCTATTTCGAATCTATCCTTCAAGGCAGATGTGCTAGAATATGTCATTCATGAACTGTTAATTAGTTATTTGGGCAGTATGAAACATTGCAAGATAACCAGTCAGCATACAGGCAATTATATTCTACAGAGAAAACTGTGTGCAGTTTTGTAAATATGAATTACTGGTAATAGTGGACAACGACAGGTGTGGCTGTTTTCGTGTCCTATCACACAAATAATACTCATTACTGGACCTACAAGATTAGTTTGTTATATATATTCTTTAATATGGAAATATATTTGTTGGACGTTTGACGGCTGTTTTTCGGGTCCTATACATCAGGGGATTGTAGATTGGTGATGGTGGGAGACTTTGGTCTGATAGTTCACAGCAAACCAACCTAGTATGGGTGGCCCTGACTAATACCGCTTTGCTGATCATGGCGATACGCAAACCCTTTCACCACGTCAAGCTCTCCCCACTGTTATAACATCTCAACAAAGACTCAGAATTAAAACAACAGAAGTAGCCTACTGGTCCTTCATAACTACCCTTAGCAAAGTCAAAATACTTTCATTGCTGATGATTGTAGATCAATTAAAGTAATATATTTCCTTATATAGAAAATAGCTTAATGTCAAGTATCAAACTATCTATAAACACTACCATTTCCTAGGGGCACAAAATTGACAAAAATCTAAACTAGCTAAAGATGAAATGTAGTACACATATATTAAAAGTTTATAGTCACGCCTTCGATTCAAGTTCCTTAGTCCACGAAGTATCAAAGCCAGTATCGACGCTTTTTGCTATCTTATTGATCACTAATAACTAGTTTTGTTTCATCAAAATGATATTGCCTTCGGAGATTTCAACATTGAACTATTCATCATTTATTAATTCAAAAGTTAATACATTATAAACAATATTAACTTATTACCTTTTGCATTAAGCTAAATAAGACTTCCTATTTTCAGATTACAAACAGATCTAAAAAAAATTGCAGATAACGAAGAGCAAATATGTTTAAATTCACTTTTGCCTGACTGGCCGAGAAAGACTAGGGAACCCCCCCCCCCCTCTCCGCCATTTACAGTAAGAGTTTAGTCATTAACTAATGCTTTGATTACGCCTACACACCAGTGAATGATAGAAAAATATTGATGATGGTTTAATACAAAATAAGACGTATTAATAAATGCTTTCCAAAAAGTATTTTCTCACAAATATCAGAATTGCACGAGAAGTTCCTCCTAACTTCTTATGATTCTGTAACCAACATGTGAAAACTAATAGTAAATATCTACACGTAAATAAATCTAGGATAAACACTAAATGAAATATTACCTCAGTTTCAAAACGAAAGCATTTGACAATAAACCCGAAATATGTGATATGCTAAATACCTTAGAATATGTACACGATGAACTGACATTGTAGCTTAGGCCCTGTGTGAGACAGGACCAGAAAAACAGCCCTCTCTTTTTTATTTTAAGAAAATATACAGTTGATAAGTTAATTTTTACAAATACATATTTATATAAACATATATATTTTAATATTGGCTTTCCTCGTGTGGTTTATAATTCATCATTAATCAGATTAATATTTACATAACATAAAAAACTACTATAATTTAGCCCTAGAAGTAAAGTTCATGTATGCGCCCTACTGTGTGAGAAACCAATTACTGTCGCTGGATAAAAAAAAAAAAAAAAAAAAAAAAAAAAAAAAAAAAAAAAAAAAAAAAAAAAAAAACACTACTCATACACAAAATGAGAAACGCAAAAATGACGTAACAAAAACGTAATTGTGAATTTTATTCGTTAATTGTAACTTGAGATGAAGATTGCCACTGCTGTATGATGTTACAGCTTATACACCTCACGTTGTGGAAACAATGCTCAACCATTTAAGAGTCGTTCTTTACCACAATTTCAAATGTGAACAATTAAGTTATTAAGAATATATACGCCGTTAGATTAAAATCATAATTGTAATAGCATCTCTAATAATTCTATAGATGTTAAAAAACACAAGCACTGATCATTTAACTTAATAGAATATAGTTCTGCATGTTTTTCTGCTAATTATTATAGAGTTAAAGTCACACCTTCGATTCAAATTGCCTAATGCACAAAGTATGTCTTTCATTGTTGACGATGTAAGCAATCATACGGATCACTAATGAAAAAGTTTTAATGATAATGACGCCAGCCATTTCCCCATGAAGATAATCATCACTTAGTATGAAAATTAATTCATGCAAAATAAATAAAACCTTTTACCTTTATTCTAGACGAAGACTGTTGGTATTCATCACTAAATAAAGCTTCCCATTTTCAGTTTGAAAAAAGAACTTTTGAAAATTCACTGACAAGGAATAGGTCTCTTAAACGGAGAACAAATATGCAGAAAACCAGTTCTGTCTGGTTTGTCGAAAAACAGGCATAGAGAACCCCATCCCCCTTACAGTAAGAGTTAATTAGTCATTACTAATGAAGTAATTATACAATTATACGTCCAATGATTGATGAGAACAAAAATAGTGTTGCTATCAAAATAGATCGTTTCTATAAAGGTTTTCCCAATAATATTTCCTAAAAACTTATATAAAAAGCCGTGTTCCTACTTGGGCTTTTATCATGTTAATTTCCTACTTTAATTTAAACTGAATTTCAATTTATTGGTGGTATAGAGAGTCCCTTAAAAATCAAAATTAAGCCTCTTATTCTACCAGACACCTCTGTGTAGAACTGACTTAATCTAAACTTACAAATAACATATCTTAGGATACACTTCCGAATATTTAATATTTCAATGGATTTGATGCTTACTACCTTCCAGTTTTTACTATGGAAGCCTGTAGGTAAACAACAATCTGTTGCGGCTTCTGTTCAATTTTGCTTATTTCTGGTGTCATAGCTGCAGTTTCGCCGAAAATATGTTGTGAGGTTTTCGGTGAATATGTGCCGTTAGTGCTGAAATAGGCATAGTGAATGTGGGTTACGTGACAGTGCAGTTATAAACCTTGGAAACTTTGTGATTTTCTCTAATTTCGAGTTGTGCCCCCACCCCCCCTAGCCTGGCCTAGGTGGGGGAGTCTGCGCTAGACGGTGGCGACGGTGCTGCCATCTATTGACTCTTTTAGTGACTATTTTCAGTGTAACAGTATGGGGTCATACTCAACACCGTTTAGGAGAAAGGACTCCTTTGGGCTGCAGTTTACTGCACACCCTACTATGGATATTGTTAGCAAAATGTTGTTTGATAACATGAAATTGGTTCATAACTCAATTATAGGAGTTCAATTTATAAATAAAAACAGAGTAATTGTTAAAGTAGTACCAAACGTGTTTAATGATCTCATGGAAAATTATGAAGGCAAAGAGGTGTGTTCAGACCAGTTAGGAAATGTAAAGATAGTGAATCTTAGCTCCTCCATTACGTATGTTTCAATAAGGAATGCTCCTTTCGGATTCGCAGATGAAAAGCTGATCGAGGTTTTATCAAAATATGGAAAAGTGGAAGGAATCAGGGTAAACAGGTATGCTGACGGACCATTCAAAGGGCTATTGACTGGAGTCAGGACAGCCCGCATGAGACTAAAAGAGAATGTCCCATCATCAATTACGGTTTCAGGATTTACCTTGACCATCTTATATAATGGGCAGCCACGGACATGCTTTCGGTGTGGTGAAATAGGTCACTTAGCTAAAGACTGCAGTTACGAAGATGTGAGATATAAGTTTAAAGAAGGAGAGTTCCCTCACCTACCTACGGAAGGAAAGGATGAGACCAGCGTAAAAGCAAATGAGTTGCACAAAGGCAATGTAGAAGAGGCAACAGTTGAAGAAAGAGGAGATAACCAAAGTTATCAAAATACTGATATAGTGACCGAAGGTACGGATAAGGATAAAGGACCCAATTCAATAGAAGAACAGGATTTAGATTGCACAATAGAAGAAATTGTTAAGGATATCTCAAAAAATGATTCTGAGAAAGAAAAGGATCAAGGTGACTCGATAAAACTTGGGAAAGGCACATCAAAAAGGACTGCTGGAAGTGAGATAGGGAAAGAACCGGACGAGGAAATTGTATTGGGAGAACCTGTGGACTGCATAAGGGAAGAAAATGTTTATGGAAAACTGGAGAAAGGGGTAATCGGCAGTGGGCTAAATTATGGAGATGAAAGGGATCTTTTTGTGGACAACCTTGATTACGAGCAGGATGATGACGATGAAGGAATTAGGGTTTCCCAACCAATAGGTGTAAGTGAATTGCGTAGATCAAAAACAAAGGTTGAGATTCATAAAAATGTTAAAGAAAACGAGTTATCAACAGGAAATGAAGCAGCGAGTATAATAAAAGGTAATCAGGAGGGAAAAATGGATTGTGAGGAAACATATGAGTTGCTTACGGCCCAAAGAAAACTTTACAGTACTGATTTGGAAATGGAAACATGGCATACGAAAACAGACTCTGGCAATAAACTCAAGATAACGTTGAAGAAAGACCAGTGCCAAAACATGGAAAGGACAAACCAGAATTTATCATCAGACGATGAAACAGGAAAGTGTACAAAGAAGCTTAAAGCAATTTAATCTTGTATTGTAAATGTATTTTACATAATATAAAAAATTCATTTCATCCACATTAAATGTAGCTACAGTTAACGTAAATGGACTTAATACTTTGAATAAGCAAATTAAAATAATAAACTTTATGTTTCTTTATAATCTAGATGTAATTTTCGTCCAAGAGCACAATATAAAAGGGGAAGGGAAATTGGAATATGTTGAAAAATACTGCAAAGTGTTGATTAATTATACCCAAATTCTTAAGGGTGGAATAGCAATCTTTTTAAATAAAACATCTAATGTGGAAATTTTGAATTTTGAAAACGATACTGATGGCTATGTAATGAGTGTTAATTGTCGCTATTCAAACGTTACTGTTCAATTATTAAATGTTTATGCTCCAGCTGGGAATAGTAAGAGGAAAGAAAGGGAGAAATTGTTTAATACAGATATTTTATATTTCTTAAGGAACAATATAAGTAATATCATTATGGGGGGAGATTGGAATTCTATTACCTGTATGAGAGATTGTTCTAATTCCGATAGTGAACTTCTATCAAAGTCATTAGTAAACTTGAAAAGCAACTTGAAACTCATAGATGTTTGGAATTCATGTCATCACCAGGTGGAGTATACTTATGTTAGGGAGAATTATGGTTCAAGGCTGGATAGGTTTTATCTAAAAGATTTACATAACCATGTGACAAATATTCAAAATATTCCTGTCAGCTGGACTGATCATTGTATTATAGTATTAGCTTTGAAATTAGAAAATGTAGCGTTGCCAGGTAAAGGGTACTGGAAACTTAATAGTAATATTCTAGATACAGATATTGTAAGAGACAATTTTCTTATGAATTGGAATAATATCAAGAGGAGCAAGGATAGAGTTGGAAATATTTTGTGTTGGTGGGAATATGCGAAAGCTCAACTGAAATCTTTCTTTATTACGTGTTCAAAGCAGATTAACCAAGCAAAATATGGGCTATTGAATCTACTGAACTACCAGTTGAAAGATGAAATAGGAAAAGGGGTATTGAATAAGGACAAGTTTTCGTTAGTGAACTCTTTGAAATTAAGAATAAATAGTATTCAAGACGAGATCTGTGAAGGAGTCAAAATTAGAGCAAAGGTGGATGATAAGTTAAAGGGTGAACAAGTTTCAGCGTACCTATTAGGGAGGGAGAAAAACTCTAAATCGTATGTAAATAAGATAAAGAGGGACGATGGTACCGAAATACTAAATCCCAAAGCTATTGCGTTAAATATAAGGGAATATTTTGAAAAACTTTTCAAAAAAGAGAAATGTCATAAGTCTTATCAAGACCTGTTTTTGAATCTAGTAGATAAAGTTATTGATGGGAATGAGAATGATATTTTAACCTCAGAAGTGACAGAGTCTGAAGTACTGAAAGCATTGAGAGGGATGAAGAACGGCAAAAGCCCGGGAATAGATGGTCTCACTGTTGAGTTTTACAAAAAGTTTTGGAAAGAAATAAAAAACGATTTTATGAGCTTAGTAAAGTTTATTTTTAAATATAAGACCATCTCTAAAATAAATAAAGGAATAATAACGCTTATACCGAAGGAAGGAGATTTAGGTTTTATTACAAACTGGAGGCCAATAACAATGCTAAACGTGGATTTTAAAATAATAGCGAAAATAATAACTAATAGGTTAAAGAATGTGTTACATTTAATTATTTCCCGCGAGCAGTTTAGTTGTGTTGATGATAGGTCAATTATCAACTTGAATTCCATCATGAGAGATATTATGATTTATGCAAATGATAATGATAAACAAGCTGCGATAATAAATTTAGACTGGTCTAAAGCTTTTGATCGTGTTGATCATGACTTTTTATATGCTATATTGAGCAACTTTGGTTTTGATCCTAGTTTCATTCAGCTAATACAAATGTTATATAAAGACGCTGAAAGTGTAGTATGCATAAATGGTAATATCTCTGATCCATTCCCTATAAAAAAATCGGTAAGGCAAGGGTGTCCATTATCCATGATTTTGTTTATTATCTACCAGGAACCCTTTTACAGGATGATGAAGATTAAGCTCGTAGAAATGTCATTGAATTTGCCAAATAATTTAAAGGTTTCTGTTCTAGGATATGCTGATGATTCTGTTATCGTAGTTACTAGTGACAAAGGAATATTAGAATGTTTTAATATAATCACAGATTATGAAAAGGCAAGTGGTGCAAATTTAAACAGAAAGAAAACTTCAATTTTAGGCATTGGGAAATGGAGAAATAAATCAGAATGGCCAATAAATGGATGTCATTATCTTCATAACTCCTGTAAAATACTAGGTGTTTATCATAGTAATAATTATCAAGATAGTGTTAATCTAAATTGGAATAATCTAGAGAGTAAGATAAACAAAGTTATAGGTATATTTAGGAATAGGAAGCTGACTGTGTTTCAAAAATGTATTGTAATTAATTGTAAAATTTTAGCAAAAACGTGGTATGTGTCACATGTATATATAGTTCCACAGGATTGTGCCAAACGAATACAGAGGAGTTTATTTAGATATTTATGGAATGGAACCTGTGAACCCATTGCAAGAAACACCGTATTTTTACCAAGGGCAGAAGGAGGGCTAGGAATAATGAATATTGTACATAAATCGAAAGCTATTATGTTCAGAACTTTTAACAAGATTTCTATGTGTAAGTGTTATGGTTTCGAGATTATGTATTATTATTGTAAAATAAAAGCTAGTGTTTTAATGGAAGCTGATAAAACTTATAGAGATTGTACTATTTTTATCACATCATATTATAGTGAGATGATAGATGTTTTAAGGAAAGTATATAATTTAAAGAATTATCCTAAGGTGTCTGTTAAAGAAATATACTGGTTACTAATGAACTGTAAAGACTATAAACCAAAGATAGAGTTATTGTACCCGCTTTTTAATTGGAAACAGATTTGGAAGCATGTAAATAATAAGTATATTGATAAGAACAGCAGAGATACAGTTTATAGATACGTTAATGAAATACTTAATACCAAAGATAGGCTTCATATGATGAAAATCTCGAATGAAGATAAATGTCTCTTTTGTGGATGTATTGAAAATAATATGCACATATTTTATTTTTGTCCCTCGTCAAAAAACATTCTGATTTGGTTAAAGTCAATACTAAATAGCTGTTGTAAAATTGAAACAGATAGTTTACTAAGAATTATTAAGTTAGATTTTAAGACACCATCGAAGAAAGACGAAAACACTGCAATGGTGTTACTATCAGATTTTGTAGCAGGAGTGTGGTTGGGTCGATCTTTGGGTCTTTTGGCAGACGACCCAAACCTAATAACTTATATAGTGAATAAAATGTCAAAAACCAAGTTTATATTGAGTAAAGTTTATGTGAATAAATTAGACAAGCTCTTTACCAAAGATTATGTACTTAATGCTTTTGTAAAATAAAGAATAAAAAGAAATATAAGTTACTCTATAGGATATAAGGCTTACTTACTTTGTTATTTGTAAAGGATGTAATTTATTATTATTTTATATTGTATATATGAAGTCATTGTATTGATCCTTTTGTAAAATTTAATAATAAAAAGATAAAAAAAAAAAGTTTTTACTAGAGAGAGAGAGAGAGAGAGAGAGAGAGAGAGAGAGAGAGAGAGAGAGAGAGAGAGAGAGAGAGAGAGAGAGAGAGAGAGAGAGAGAGAGAGACTTATCAGAACCGAATTGTAAAAGGATGTCTTCAAATTTACCTCTACGCAAAGATAGCTTTGTTGGAAGACTGAACAAGAGTTCTTGTAATCTTACCGACTATGGAACTCCCAGTTGCTGACATAAGATATCAATGTTATTATCACTCTCAACTAAGAATATATTTTAAGTTGTTATTAACAATGTTACAGGAACACTGAAATTAAAAAATTCTGACGTAATCAGTACTTCTGTGGGACACCCACTCGTGAAACTTAAAAGTTTTCCCACAAAATATTTGTTAAATAACCGAAATAAGACAGTGAATTGGGGCATGCTTTTATTATTACAAAGCAGCTGAGAGAGAGAGAGAGAGAGAGAGAGAGAGAGAGAGAGAGAGAGAGAGAGAGAGAGAGAGAGAGAGAGAGAGAGAGAGCGCTTAATTGGTGGGCGTGGCTGATACTGCGAGTTATCAAACTAACGTAAAGTGAGACAATGGTTGTTTCTTAAAAGCAAAATGATTGTATATATTTGTGTCAGGGATTGTATGCATTTGCATTCAAATGAATAATATATGTATATTTATACAGTATGTATATACCAATTTATAACAAAGAATTCATCTTGTGTATTAATAAAATAACGATTCTGTGAGAATGTTGAGTTGTTCACTGAATTATATTTTTGGTCAACTAACGAATAACTTTCCAACACACATCACCTGAAACTCTCGTTTCTTAATTACACTTTTGCAATGCAATTAATTTGCACAAATCACAGTTTTCACTATAGTTTACACCCTCATATTCACACCTTTTAAAATGTGAAAAATAATCTCTAATCAAATTTCTTATCAGATTAAATCAAAGTATGTGATTAAAAAGTTCTGTCGTTTTTAATAAAACACCGAGCAGATATTAAAATGATACGACCTATTTTAACCATGGAGAAAACATTCCATAAAAATGATCGACATTTGATTTGGATTCTAAAATCTAGGCCTATGGCAACACGGATTAGTATTATTTAAATTCCTTTTTATAGTAACAACTCCAATTATAGGTGATTAGATTCCTTAACTGGAACTATAACGACGCAGCGACTACAGTTATACACCATCATATTGTTAATTGTAAAGTTAAAGCCATATCTAGAAACAATCTCATTTAATAACCACTCACTGATTAATGGTATTACCAACACACGCTATAAGTGCCACTTTTGAGAAATGTCTTTTTATAAAGTTTCTTCACCAATAAAAGACCCTTCAAGAAATTCGATGGTTTAACACATGGAAACCTACAGCACCTACAAGATATTCGAATCTCCAGTATTTTGAGTCATTAAAGATACCGCGAGAACATAATAGAATCAATAAAACCTTGTATAATGTGTCCCTCCTTACCTAATGAAGCCTTCACTGTTTGCAGGATCACAAGTTAAAAGACGAGAGTCACGACACTTGGTTCCTTCTTCCTCTCTCTCTCTTTCTCTGAGAAATGAATCTTCTTCTACTGTCTACACTGTCAGGAACATCCCTAGACAGTCCCAAAAAGTTCCCCTGACCAGAAGTAGTTTCTCCGGGCATTTTTCAACACAATTAAGTTTGCAGTCTATTAAATGCTGGACAGTGTACTCCTGTACCTTCTGTAATTATTATCTATTCTATTTTTATTTCTAATTATTCCAATTGTGAAACAACATACAGTATATTTTGTTTTATTAATGATTAATTTATGCTCTGATTTCAGTTTGTGCTCCGAAAGATATATTAAAAAGTTCTAATTGTAATGAACGTCATTCCATAGGAAAACAAGTCATTCACTTTAATTATAAGTCTCAATAAAAACTAAATAATTATTCATGAGTATTTAGAGAGTGTTCTTCAGTTACCAGACGTATGGGAATTCGCACACTTCATATCCCCCAAAACCTCTAAAAATTCCCAGATTTGGGGGAGAAATTCTCCCCAAAATAGCCCCCTGGTTAAAGAATTGTTTTAACCAATCAGAGACCTCCACCATAGCCTGCGTTCTATAGCCTTTTCATTAGCTAATATTATAGTATTTTGCTTAAGATATATTTGAATATTCTTCAAATAGATTAATTTAATTACTATAAGAGTTCATAAGATATTCGTATGAATATGATTTAATATTTAATGAATATATAGGAGTGAAATGTATAAGCAAGTTACCCCTGGATCAGTGGGTTTAAGAAAAAGAAAACGACACAACTTTTCTTTTAAAGAAAACTTTTTTAAGGGTAACTATGATATTTAACACAACGAAACTTTTATTTTCTTTTTTCGTTATAAAGTCATCTTAGCAAATTTATGAGTTAATGCCTTCAGGAATATCATCTTCCATAACTTATGTAATTTTAAGATATAAAGTTCGTAAGATTTACGTTAGAATAGTAAAACTATCACCATAAAATTTAAGTAGATAGTATCTTAAATGAGTAAGATTTACTTAAGAATAGTAAATCTGACACAATAAATTGAAAGTAGATAGTATCTTAAAATCTAGGATTTATAGTTTGGCTATATACTCCATATATAAAACATAACTACTGTATTTGTATTTCAATTATAGTCGGATTAAAATATAATTATTTCTTCATAGGCCTACTCTATCATACTTTTTATCCCATCTACTTGGAAGTATTATGTTTGTTTAAGTATGTTTACAAATATTTACCTTTCAAATGAAGGGAGATGTTATCTAATTACCCTTCTAATAGTTTCAACGAGTTATAGAAACAGTTGAACAATGTACAGTAACTATCTTTTTTGATGTGTTTGTTGTAAAGTTCACACTAAGTGAATGGAGGAGTTTTGAAATGAAGGAATTAAGTTCGGTTGAGGGTGTCTGATGCATCTTATCTGAACATCAAATGGAACTGGGAATACATAACATTGTACATTAAAAAGGGATAGCCTACCCTAAAACGCAGGACCAAGAGACGGGACAGACCGGGATCACCGGGACGAACTATATTAAACAGGACATGGCAGGGACCAATGAGACCATTGTCAATTTACTGTATTAGGCCTAATAAAAGGTTTGATAAAAAATGACAGTAAACATTTTAAGTATAATAAATTTGTTAAATTGTGTTTAAGCCATATGTATGTGGAGAATTTTTTGATGGTTATGTTCTGAGTGGGAACTTAGTCCGGGAAAGTCTCCTTATAACAGTTACATAAAGTTCAACAGGGGAGGATAGGAGCACTTACTCTCGGGGCACAAACACCCTGCTAATACTTTACTGTCACAATTCACAAACCAACACTCTTTAAATACAAAAGGGGGAAATTTTACTGTCCAGAGGCCGAAGCACTCCACACGTAGGATTAACAATAATTTATGGCCTACTCTAGCTTTGTCAGGTCTATAGTCATCTCATTCTTAGGCTCTGTTCCGGCTCCGTCCCAGCTACCCCAATGAAATGCTGGACAGTTATTTTACGTTAATGTAAGGTAGACAAAATCCAAAATGGGAGCAGTGATGTAAAGTAGTTTAAAAGTTTAAAGATAAGGATCTTTACCTTCGAAGCAAATATATTAATGCAAAGTACCTCGCTGTTACCACCTATAGACTTACTCTTTAAATATTGGGTATTTTGTCCCGTAATCAACTATTCATTTCACACATTAAAATAAATGAGGGAGCAAAAATACTAAGGAGGTTTGATTAACCTAATATTGATTTATTCACAAATTTACATTGAAACAAAACGGACATCTTAACAAAGACAAAATGGATTCATAAAAATGCAATTCAAAATGATGAAAATTAGTTAGTTAGACACGTGGTCTGCAACAATCAAAATCAAAATGGGGTCTGGCACGTGGCCCACGTGACCCAGAGACTATGTTAGTCTCAAAAGGCAAAAATTGTATAGAAAAAAATATATACACACAATCCCACCGCACACAGTCCGAATAGTGTAATTAGCCAGGTTCCCTATCAAGTTAGAATTAGTCTAAGCTAATAAAAAATGGGGGAAAACTAAATGGCCATTGTTGTAGTACCTGCACTCCTTTAAGATTAGTCCTATGCCCTTGATAGCTGTTGACCTGGTTGTTGCACTAATGGGCACGCTGCACTCTTGCCTGGCTCACCCCAAGAATTCTCACTGTAGCTGTAACTAGGTACATCAGGGTCCTCTTCTTTTCAATCTCTCCGACCAGCAGCAACCTTTTGTGAGTCGAGTTTTGGGAGAGAGAGTGTGGGGGGGGGGGGTGAGCCAGAAGTGCTCAGGTTCAATGACCAGGCAGGTCAGCAGGCTAGGGCAGCTTCTCGTAGAATGGGGCTCGACACTAAGGTCGAGGAGATCACCTGGCTTCACCTTTCCAGACAGGTGAAGAGCTTGATGCGCATGGTACTTCATTGGGGGTGCCATATCGGGACTTCAGGACAGGGCAACATGTTGTTGCAAGGAGTGCAGAGGAGGCAGGATTTTGTACTAAATACTCAGATAAATCTTGCTGCTCTGAGGGAGGTTATATATACAATAATCCTACCTATTCTGGCTTGCTAAAAATTTATATTTAAAATGATTAATTAGCAATGGACTGGTGCGATAGGCATACATCTTAAAATTAACAAACCTTAATTGGTATTGAGAAATATAAGATGCATTAATTCAGCAGTATTGGAATTTATATAAAATGTGCAGTTTATGAATTTAATCTCGACCCATGTAGTTTAAGGAAAGAACCAACATACGCCGTGGTTACACTAAGGCCATCTGTTGTGCGTATCTACGCTGTGACGTCACGAGCATGGCGTGCGCCACTGTCAACAAGTTTAGATTAGTCCTCCCTATGTTTCGTTAAAGAAAACTAGATGTAGGAGAGAATGTTTAAGGGGTAGCTATAGTATTAGTAAAAGAGAGCTAAAAATACGATTAAAAGAAGAAGAGTGAAGAAAATTCTTCACAATGTATCTAATTAATTATTTTTCGAAAAAAGTTACCCAATTGTTATAAAGTGAAAGTACCTACTTGCAAGTACCTAGAAACTGATATTAAAAAGATATATTTTGAATCAACATAATTGTGATTGACTTAAAAGTGTAAAAACTCAATGGTAATTACATATCTTCATCAAAACGTACATCGGACATGTATAAAGTCATTCAAACGGATTTTGAGCGAAGTGAAAAAGCTACTGAAGGAACCTTCCATCAGGACGACATGGCCTGAGCCCAAAAAGGTAATGTATTAATTACAATTCCTTCTGGTAGAAGTAGTATATATATCAAGTCAGGTGAAAATGTTCTTAAATTGCTACTGCTACTGCCATGAAGAACGTCCCTGTGAAGAACCCATATGGCATACCTAGGTAAGTTTTTTATTTAATATGATAAACTATGATGAGATTGCATATTGTTGTACTGTTTTAATGAGGCACCCTTCTTATGGAATAATATTATATATTGCCTGTTTAAAGGGAAATACTCAATTTTTATATTTTATGTAAATTGAGATCACATTAAGTTGTATCATCATATGGTTTGTTTTAATATAAAAAAATGGCTCTGTGTAAATTGTATGATGTGTGTCTTACAAGGCTTGCAGTCTGAAAGGCTAAAGACTTAAGGAGTCTTTGCAATCTAAACCAATACCGAATAATGGAAGACATTCGATAAAGGTCTAGAGGTAACTCTCCAGCATCAACAAGGAGACTTGGGATAGGTGAGGTTCTAAATGCTCCTGTAGACAATCTAATACCAGCATGATGTATCGAGTCTAATATTTTCAACCAGCTTGGGGTGGCTGAAGAGTATATTTCACATCCATAACTAATTTTGGAATAAATCAAGGCTTTGTATAATTTTAAAATAGTATTGTGGTCTGCCCCCATGATGTATGGGACAATACTTTTAAGATATTCAGAGCCTCAAGACATTTAGCTTTTAATGCTTTTAAGTGAGAAACCCATGCAAGCCTAGATTCAAATATCAAACCTAAAAATTTAGCTTCACTTGCACATGGTATCCGTTGACCTTTAATGTCTATATCCGGGTCTGGATGTACTCTCTGGATACAATAAAAATGGACAATTATAGTTTTATTTAATGAGAACTTATATCCATTCATATCGGCCCACTGGATAATTTTGTCAATAGAGAGTTGTATTTTTCTCTCAACCATTGCCATTCTAGTTCCAGCAAATGATATTGAGAGATCATCCACAAATAATGTTGAGAGAACATCCCGGGGAATGACTGAGGATATCCCATTAATTGCTAATGCTAACAGTATTCCACTCTGATCTTCCCAGACTGTAGTATCCTGTACAGAGTATAAGGTATGCAGTCACTTCTAACAGCCATTACTTCTTCATCAAAAGGTAAAATAAAACAGCATTCTAGAAGTTTTACTCAGCTATTTTGGAATGATATTCCTAATTTGAAAGCAGATGCCACAAGGCACATGCAAAAGGAGTCCAAGGTATGCCATCAAATATAAAAGGAGGCGAAGGTAGTCTTCCTGAACTGAACCCGGGAGAGAAGGGGTGGAGCAAAATCCAACCTCTTTTGGAGGAAGAAGGTGAAGGTGGCATGGTAGACCCAAGAAGACTAAGATGTCGCATCTTTCAGAAAACCAGAGGGATACGGCACAGTGGATGAAGCAGTACTTATAACCATTATCCCTTTCCACTGCTCACACAACATTCCCCTCCTAAGAGGGCAGCTGGACTAGAGCTACAGTCCGATGCCCTGATCTTCATGCGATCAGGCGCTGGGTGGGAACCATACACTCCACCCAAAAGAGGAGAGATCGCTCAAAGTCCTGTGGGACTTCTTGTAATTGGCCTTCCTTGACTACTTCTGAGAATAATTACCAAAACCAGAAGGGAGTGAAGAGAAGGAGGAGAATAACTTTGCATGACAGCATATCCTTTTCCTTAAACACCTAAAAATTGGCGTTCATTCCAGAAGGACCAATCACCCAATACTGGTGCAAATAACAGCCACTGTTGCACTGGTCTCACCTTTTTGACCAACCCTGAAAATACCGGTAGGTGAGAAATCTCCATAGGAGATGAAAGGTGAACAGTTAAAGCTGCTACCCCCAAAAGCGCATGATCCCCAAACCATAACGGCACGAGAACTAAGTCGCATAAATGATACCTATTTTAAAGGACAAAGGGTTTGCACTGTGTATAGATGGCATCTGAAAAGAGATTAATTTTTAATTAGCAAAAGAACTTTTTTCTCTCTTTACCCACCAGTGACACATGACAAAGATAAAGCATTTTATAGGAAATTATTCCCAATGAAAAGCTATTAATTCAGTTTTATCAACTTTTTGTTTTATCAATGTTAGATTTATATTAAAGGATTTTTTCTTAAAAGTTCTTATTTTCTAAAAAGAATTTTCAATAAAAAATAACATTATATTCAACGATAATCCAAAATCTTGGTCCACACGAATGCTATCAACATCAGCGGGGCATCGTGCAGTCGACGGAGTGGGGGCGGGGTTGGTCGGTAGGAGGAGAGGGAGGGAAGGGGGGGGGGTTATCCTGTCACAAATAGCATACAAACAAATAAGGAGGCCTTTAAATGGGAGTATGTATTCAGATTGAGTTAGAATGCCCAATGAGTCTTTAACAAAGTAGGAGCAGTAGCTAGTGGGAGGCAGAAGCAGACACCCCTACCTGCCACGCCCTTGCACATCACCTTCCACCTTTGGCTTAAAGATTGATTGAGGTGCAAAGAGCAACTTAACATTGTTAATTAGATAATAATCTACAATAATATATAAAGACATTTTTTTGAGTTGTCTTACTGCCAAATGGCAGCCACACCAGCATTGCTAATAGTACTGTAATTATCTATAAAAAAAAAAAATGAACAGTAACTCATGTGTTCTATAAAATTACGTCATCTTGAATCATTTTATTACAACAACAATCATCGGACTATGCAAAGACCCCTGAGGTAATGCCGCCAACTATGAACGGAACAGTAGCGGGACAATACAACCAAATCTAAGTTAAGTCTTACACTTCATAAGGATTTACTATTTTCTAATCCAGGATTAAATGAAGTAAGTTTGAGGCCAGATATGTGTACTAAAATATATACATTCCTGTGATGTTCATTAAGAATATATTACAAAATATATACATCACAAAAACAGTTTTTGTTCTTAATAAACATTGCTGTACATCACACAAGAAATTATAGCAATCATCAAATGGAAATATTTATACAGATTAAACACACACCTGTTTGATTTGATAAAATCTCTGCAAATTTGGAAAGTAATCTTATTAACAAAAAAGAAAAGAATAAAATTTCTTCAATACACCAATGCACTTTGTCATACAGCCACCATTCAAGTAGATTCAAAACTTTTGAAGAAGACATATATGAAATAAAAGCAATAATATCAACAGTTTCGATTCTTCGATCAGCAACCAATGGTTTGAGACCAAAACTGGAGAAGCCAGTGCATCAAAATAATAATGACTTGTATTCAATGGTAGCTGTGAATAACATTTCGTTCCACAAGACACTATCTCCCCTTGATAATAAAAAGAAAGTATCTGGTTATATATTTAAAGTACATATATTTCCTTTGTGTCATGCTAATGGGCAACCAGTAAAGAAAACAAATCTACAAATTGCCAAAACTAGCGTGTTGTAGTTAAGAGAGGGGGACGGAGTGGGAAGGGTTGAATTTATGTGCGTATGTATAGTCGTCACTTGACAGGTTGCGTACACTAGTGTCAAAATAAAAAGAGGAGACATCAAAACATGTTTTCTAGCAATTACCCAAAGCTCCCTAACGAAAAAATTCGATGTTCACATTCCCTGTCAAATTTAGGGGGAAAAGGGGACCTTAGAGGTGGGAGAATAAGGGCTTCTTCTTATCCCTGCTCATCTGAGCCATCGCAGCGATACGCAGGTCTTCACTCTGCAGCATAGTCATGTTGAGAAGCTTCTGCAAAAGAAAAGAAAACAATCAGGACTTGGTTCCATCTTGCACTGACACATCTCTTACTCTACACATGGAACAAACAAACTAAATTACTAACCATATAATCAAGCCCTTCTTGCACGGAATGATCCCGCGCATAGATGAGCGACGTCTTGGTGTTCTGCACTGCAACGGGGGACTTGCTGGCGATCGTCTCGGCCATGTCCAGCGCACCGCTCATCATGCTGCGAAAATTCTGATTGGTTGAGAAATCTCATTGCATGGGTTATTTCATTTCAAACTTCTGTTTCAGTGTTTACTTTATATTTCATTTCTTTTCAAACTTGGGCTGCTGCTAATGACAATGACAATATACAACAAAAATAAACATTCTTAAATCATTCACTTTATTCCAAAAAGTCCAATTTCAAGATCATATTTGAACTATATAGTGTTGTGTACCTAAATTTGAATAAACTAGGTTGAATAAATTTTGCATATCATCATACATAAAAAGCTATTTTTGTTGTGCTGTCCTTTGCACTATAGCTAATAAATGAAGGGCTGAAGCATGTCTTTTTCCATGGTACATTATGACTCACTGTTGTAAGACATGACGCAGCGAACACTTGGGAAAAGTAGCCAAGTGGGAAAGAGAAATTACTTGAAGTAAAGGATAAAACTATGAAAGAAATAGAACTCATCTTAAAAGTGATTTTTATTTTCCAGAGCCATACAAACCTGAGTCCTTTAATTATTATTATTATTATTATTACTAGCCAAGCTACAACCCTAGTTGGAAAAGCAAGCTACTATAAGCCCAAGGGCTCCAATAGGGAAAAATAGCCTAGTGAGGAAAGGAAATAAATAAATGATGAGGGCAAATTAACAATAAATCATTCTAAAAACAGTAACAACGTCAAAACAGATATGTCCTATATAAAGTATTAACGTCAAAACAGATATGTCCTATATAAACTATAAAAAGACTCATGTCAGCCTGGTCAACATAAAAACATTTGCTCCAACTTTGAACTTTTGAAGTTCTACTGATTCAACTACCCGATTAGGAAGATCATTCCACAACTTGGTAACGGCTGGAATAAAACTTCTAGAATACTGTGTAGTATTGAGCCTCATGATGGAGAAGGCCTGGCTATTAGAATTAACTGCATACCTAGTATTACGAACAGGATAGAATTGTCCAGGGAGAAGTGAATGTAAAGGATGGTCAAAGTTATGAAAAATCTTATGCAACATTCAGCATAATGAACTAATTGAATGACGGTGCCAAAGATTAATATCTAGATAAGGAATAAGAAATTTAATAAGAGATTGTTTCTGCACGAGTTAGAACTGGTCGTTGAAGTTGGATAATCGGCCTCAATCTAACTAGGAGGGTGCGGGGCGAGAACCTCCGCCACCTCTCCAGTCAGAGAAGACTCATATTTGACCTTTCAACCCAAGACTTAAGGGGATGATGGTTGAGGAGAAAAGAGCTGCATCAAAGCATCAAGTTTGTATTGCCATGAAAAATACAAATCACTTTGAAAGTCTTTATTTATTCCTACATGACATAAAAACCTCCCTCCTTTGATTAGGGAGACTGGGGACAACCAGACTCAACCTCCTTCTTCTGCTTGAGAGGACCTCCGATTTCCCTTACACTGAGGGGAGCCACCGCATCCTTCATCACTGGTGTCACTATGGATTCTCGGGACAGTTAAATGCACAGTTGGCTCTTAACTCCATCCAAAAGTTGTGTAAAGTTTAGACTTCAGCATCTGGTTACCTCATGACTACTGACTTGTCTTTGTCAGTAAGATGCCATATACATAGCGGGGCAGGCATGACAAATTAGATCCGGCTTTGTTGAGATTCTGAAATAGTCTACTATTTTCAGTGATGTCACGATTAAAGCTGTACCATAGATAGATAGACAGACATTACAAAGAATGGTTGTAAGTGTTAGTTGTAACATTTTCAATTTGATTTTCTGGACAGTGTGAAGCAGTGCGTTTTACTGAGATAATAGCTGTATGATTTCTAGTATAACCTTTGCACATAAGGAAAATCTTACCTGTAGATTTAAATAGCTTGTTGGGTCGCCTTGCCCAAATCTAAATCAAGGGCTGGTGCCCAGAGTTGATATTACTTTGATTTTTTCTTTGAATTTCCTAGGACCAATAACGTAGTGCAGCTGGAGTGGTGTCAGTGTCCCGAGCAATCAGTCAGCGTGTTATGTCCAGCAGCAGTCCACTATCCACTACATAATTATTTTTGCCTAGACCCAGGAAAGATCGACCTTTGGGTATGGCCTCGTCTTCGGCCAAGGGTCATAAGACCAAGAGAAGTCTTAGAAGAGATTTGATTGTTAGTGACATGTTTACTGACATCAGATCCCTGTAGATCCGACTGGCAGCGCAAGAGAATCTTGGGTCGTCGCCATAATGTCTCGTTGCCACTGGGGTCACATCCACAGTGACCACCGGTGCCCCTCCTACGTCGCCAACTTGGTCAAATGTCAAAGATTTGGCAATGCCCATGACTAGAGAGGGTTCAGATTGAACTCCAGCCTCCTCCAGGGTTCATGACAGCAATCCCACCTGTACCAGGTTTCTGGGAGTTTCCTATTTGGTGTGGACCTCTTCCCTACAAACCTGTTTTCTGGCAACTAATCCACTCAGTCTGCTAGAAACTCCTACAGGTGTGTTAGGGAGTCAGTTCCTGGATGTCCAGGCAGAGCCAGGCTGACCTGAAATGGTACCAGCTGCTACTGCAGAGACAGATGTTGCCAACGGGGCCATTCCTAAACGTAGACGACATGCCAAGGTTGCAGACATACAAGTAATGAAGCCTTCAACCAAGAGTCGAACAGGGAAGATTCCGGTAGTGATTTCTCTGGCGACAACTCTAGCTCCTGCTTCAGTGTCAGTTCAGCTGACAGCGTCTCTGTTGAGAATGCCTCCAGTCAGACCTCCCTCTGTTTAACTTGGTCAAGGCCCTTGACTCTTGGAAGAGCCCCAAGCATGGGGTCTTCCGGTCAGAAACTGGCCAAAGTTTCACCCGATTCCTCAGGGATTTTGAGGCCTACTGTGCAAGTAGGTATACTACAAGAAGCTCTGGTCAGTGGCCTGCTGAGCCTGGAAGGTACCTGATGGTGGAGATCAAGTAGTCTTTAACTAAGACCTACCTGTGAATGAAGGATCCCCTCCTCAACTGGTACCGAGGAGCCTAAGAGAGACGTGATTCTGGGAGGAGAGCTCATTTCAGCAGCACCACTTGGACGAACTACAGAAAATCTATGCTGTGCAGTTGGCCTCCTTATACAAGTCAGCATAACCTAGATGGGAAGAGGCTGAGGTGAAAGCTCCTCAAAACTGTCCCCAGTGAAGTGGTGACTTGGCTAGAGCAATCCTACACCAGCCATTGCCAGGCCCTAGCTTGGGTGGAGAGAGGGGGTAGGACATTGTCAGTGCCCCTTGCCTCTGCCATTCATGAGCAACATGTAAACCATCAATGTCACTGCCTATCATCAGGCCACTTGCCAAGATGTCCTACACCTGCTGGGTGTCCTCAATGAGGCAACTTGTCAGTGGAGCCAGAAGCCAGAGAAATTAGTCATTAGTCTTGTTGAACAGTCATTGCACCGCTCGTATGCCAACGGGGTTGCCATGGCTGCCTCCCAGTGTTCACCTGCTCCTGTGCAAGCCCAACCATGCATACCTCCTAGATCTATCCCAAAGCCTGCACCTCAGGAAGTGCTCCTGCTACCATCGCACACCCAGGACCTGTCTCCTCAGTTCCAGAGAAGGAACTGCACTTGCTGCGAGAAACTAGGCCACACAGTAAATACGTGAAGCAGATACCTGGACCTGTGCTTATGCTGTGGCTCAGCTAGACACCAATGTCATGCAGTATGGGTAACAGATGCCCTAAGTATAGGTCACCCATCCAAAAGTTGACTACTGCCCACAGCCCTGGGAAGGAAACAACTGCTGTCCAGACTCCTAGGTAGAGGGCAGTACCTATTAGGGTTATCCTGACCCGGTTATCCTGCTCTGATTTGACCAGTAGCAGGGAGAGTTGAAGTGGGAGTGAATCCAGTACTTTTTCTTGGACAGTTGAGAAAAGTAAAATATCAAAGGCCAAGAAGTCCACTAGTAACGAGGTGTACCATAGGGCGTTAAACACCAGACCTTCGGTGTACAAAATGGGGCTACATTGAAGGAGGGTGAGTGCTAGGAAGCTTACATCTAGTAATCCAGTGGCAGCCTCGGAAATTTTGATTTCTGGAGTTATCCCACAACTTGAATAGGTCATTGTGCATCCAATGAATCTTTCAGGACTGGCCAGTCATGACCTGTCTCTGACACTGTCCAAAGCTTCTCCTACTAACTCTTACAAGGAAGAGGCAGAAACTTAGGCTGTACTGTAAACCATTCGTAGGGTTAACCTGGCGTAGTTGATGCCTGTCCCACTCATGGTTGTCCCAGTGACCTTGTCTGAGGTTCCGTCCAAAGCGGTGGATGCTCTCATTGACTCTGAAGCCGAGGTCAAACCTGGCAGATTCTGTATTTTGATTTCAAGTATTTCACAACCCTTGACCTAGTACATGGTTCCTACCAGTTACCATTAGTAGAAAACAGGAAAAAGTACAAATCTTTCTCTGCCACTTCTGTACACTGGCAATTCAGAAGTTCATCATTGGGACTGAAGAATGTACCTGCAGTGTTCCACAGAGAAATGCAGAGTATTCTACAGGAGTTCCTGAAGACCAAGATGATTGCTTACATTGATAACATCTTGATCCTCAAGGAGTCTTTCGAGGAACATCTGAAACTGGTAGTATGAATTTTGGCTACTCCAGAAGCCCAAGCTCAAAATAAAACTCAGGAAGTGTAATCGGGTTCAGGCAGAGGTTAAATATCTTGAATGTTCTGGCATGGGTAAGCTACCAGAATACATTGAGAGAGTGGAGGACTTCCCTAATCCTACTACTGTGCATGAGCTACAAGGATTCCTGGATTCCAACGGGAGTTCATCCCGACGTGCTCACAGATAGCCAACCCATTATGCACAAAGACTGGAGGACAGAAATCCCATGGGACCAGGAAACTGATATGGACAGCAGTGATGGAATGAATCTCTGAGCCCCTGAAGGAACTGATCAAGGAGGACATTACGTTGTCGTACCCTGACTACTCTGCTGATGCTAAACCCATGGAGTTGTTTGTTGACGTTTCAGGTGAGGGTGTGGTGTTTGTCTGTGCTGGGAATCTTTGGAGCATCCAACAGAGCATTAGGTGATAGCTTATGACTTCATGACCTTCCTTGACTACGAGACCCATCACTCTCCCATTGAGCACGAGTTGGCCGCTCTGTGATGGGGAATGAAAACCTTCAGGGCCTTCTTCTATTGCTAGGTCTTCGTGATCCATTCTGATTGCCATACTCTGATGTATCTAAGAGACCTAAAGATAGTGGACATTCGTCTAACATCGACACTTTGGTTAAACACTGTAGATTTGAGAACAAAGCCTTCAGAAGAATATTGGGAGTTAAATGGTAGGACAGGATTAGAAATGAAACTATAAGAGATTACCTAAGTGCCATATGTGGATGAGATCATGATGAGGGTTAGATGGAGATGGTTTGGGCATGCTTTTTGTACTCCTCAAGAGAGATTAATTCACCAAACATTCAGCTGGCCTCCACAAGGCACTAGAAGATTTGGAAGACCCAGGCCTACACGAATGAGGACTATGAAGCGCTAAAATGAGATGATGAATGGAGAAGTATTGAATTAAAAGTTCAAGATAGAGACGACTGGTGAAATCTAACCAAGGTCCTTTGCGTCAAAAGGTGTAGGACACGATGACTGTCCGCGTGATCAGAATGCCACCACAGGAGACTGATTGTCCTACTGGCCTGAATCAACTGACTGCATGACTGTTATTGAATCTTCAATTTCCAAGTTGCCTACTAAACTGACACTACAGGTACCAGTGACCTGTTGAGATACTACCACTACAGAGTTATTGGGTCCTTTGACTGGCCAGATAGTACTACTTTAGATCCCTCTCTTGTTATGGTTTAATTTTCCTTTGTCTATACATATGCCAAATAGTCTTCCCTATTCTTTACACATTCTCTTCTTTCCTCATACACCTAATAACACTGAGATAACCAAACAATTCTTCTTTACTCAGGGCCAGTTAACTCCTCCACTGTAAATGTTCAATGGTTACTTTCCTCTTAATAAGGGTAGAAGAGACCCTTTATCTGATAAGCAACTCTTTTAAGAGAAGGACACTCCGGGATCAAACGATTGTTCTCTATTCTTGGATGGTGCCATAGCCTCTGTACCATGGTCTTCACTGTCTAGGGTTAGAATTCTCTTGCTTATGGGTACACTCAGGTGCACTTTTCTATGTTTCCTTATTTCCTTTCCTCACTGGGTTATTTTCCCTGTTGTAGCCCTTGGGCTTATAGCATTCTGCTTTTCCAACTAAGGTTGTAGCTTTGCTAAGCAATAATCACAATAACAAGGGAGTCCGAAGTCGTCCAGATTTTCTCATAATCTTTGGAGCTAACCATGAACCGCTGGATGGGAGGGTCAGGTGTTGCACCAGACTCTCAGCTGAAGGGAGCCAAGCTCCGGGATGCCTTAGTTCAGCATTTTCTGAAAGACGTCGGTCGACTAGGCTTCAAACTGGACAAGCGTAGCAGGAACCGGATTAAGGCTATTTGCCACTTCTAAGTTACTGAACCTGGAAATCTGGGATCATTCTAATCTCAGTGTATGCATCTTCAGTGTCTTTCTGGAGTATACTTTAACCCTCTGATCGAAAGCTGTAATTACGTTCCTCCAACGGATGTAATTCTGGGGCATAAGACAGAGGTGGAAGCTTGTGCGCCTGAAGCTGAGGACTTGACCACTCTTAATCCTGAGGTACCAGAGGATTGTTCTGTAATCCTGTACACGACTGAAAAGACACCTTGTCAGTTCAATTGTAAGTGTTTCAACACCAGGAAATCTTATATTGTGGCCTTGTTGATACAGGGGCACAGGCTGCCTTGTTAAGGAGTCCATACTCAGCCAGCTTGGCATAGAGTATCATGTACTGTCTGGAAAACAGTTAGAGGGGTTGACTGGTGCCTGTACCAGCATTCTATGCTACATTCACTTAAAGGTAAAGTGTCCCTTTGTGTGGAAACATCCACTGTTTGGTTATGCAGTGATAGCTGCCAGAGACATTAACTTTTGTTTTGCCTTTGCCAGAAATCTGCTGGACGCAGTCTACCTGATCCTGGATTCGCCCCAAGAACAGTTGGTGTAGGACCACAGTACTGTTCTTCAAATTTCCCTCAAGGTACAGTCTCACCGCTGCATACCGAGACCACTGTCATGAAGGTGACTGACCCTGAACCTGACCATGTAGTGTTGGGGAATGCTCTTCTGTCCTTTAGTCAGGTGGTTAAGATCTAAACAGATTATTGACAAATCCAATCTGTCATTAAAATGATCTACCCCAGAGTTCCTGCATCTCAGGTTCCACGCTCATTATCTGCCATATATAGATGTTGGTCTGACCTGGAGGTGCACCAGAGTCTGCTAGTGAAACAAGAGCCCAAATAGCTCAGCAGTACCTGGAGTCAACTTCAATTTCCTGATAGACCTGATTGCAGACACACCTGCAAAATGCTCACTAGGGAATAGGTAAAATGATTGCAATGCTCCGTCAACGCGTTTGGCACAAATCCTCGATTAGTGTAATCAGGGATATGTACTGAACGTGTTGAAAATGTCAGAATTTTAAGATCTCGCGGAAGGTTGTTGCCGCCGCCAACTTTGAAAATAGTGACCTCTTCTCTTTTTGAATTGGTCACTATGGACCTTGTGAGTCTCCCAACTAGTACTGGTTTTATTGGGTGTCTGATGGTAGTCGACCACTGTGACGGTAGTACCCATAAGGGAATATGAGGAGCAGCATGATATGCCAAGCACATGAAGATTGAGTTTTTCTGGTTATTTTGCATGTTCCAGTCCAGATATTGACTGACAACAGCCCTGAGTTTATTTCCCAAGAATTTATTTAGTTGTTGGAGCAGTACAATGTTGTACAAGTGAAATCAACTCCATATAAAGCCTCTAGTAATGGAACAGTGGAATGACTAAATCGTACTGTTGTCAAGTTACTGAGGGTGATTTCTGGGGAATCTCGTAAATGGGACTGGTATTTATCCAGAGCCGTTCTCAGCTACAACCATTCCCATCAATCTAAGATTGGCTGTACTCCAGCTGAAAACATACTGAAGGCTGCTCACAATGTTGATAGCATCAAATTGCTTTCAGCAGCAACGAGAGAGCCATGGGCTGAAGGACATCCTTGGTACAAACCGTTTAAGGAGGGTTCCTCAGATTCTTCAGAAGGTGCACTTGTTGAGACACCTTCTGAAGAATAAGATCACCCCTAGGTTTGAGATGGTATTCCGTGTTACTAAGCTACAAGAGAATAAGATCACCTATGAGCATAAGGAACTGACCGATGGTGAACTAGTAAGGGCTCCCCATATCACTAAAAGCATGGTTAGAGATTATTATTATTATTATTATTATTATTACTATCCAAGCTACAACCCTAATTGGAAAAGCAAGATGCTATAAGCCCAGGGGCTCCAATAGGGAAAAATAGCCCAGTGAGGAAAGGAAATAAGGAAATAAATAACTGAAGAGAACAAATTAACAGTAAATCATTCTAAAAAAAGTAACAACGTCATAACAGATATGTCATATTTAAACTATTAACAACGTCAAAAACAAATATGTCATAAATAAACTATAAAAAAAGACTCATGTCCGCCTGGTCAACAAAAAAGCATTTGCTCCAACTTTGAACTTTTGAAGTTCTACTGATTCAACAACCCGATTGGGAAGATCATTCCACAACTTGGTAACAGCTGGAATAAAACTTCTAGAGTACTGCGTAGTATTGAGTCTTATGATGGAAAAGGCCTGGCTATTAGAATTAACTGCCAGCCTAGTATTACGAACAGGATAGAATTGTCCAGGGAGATCTGAATGTAAAGGATGGTCAGAGTTATGAAAAATCTTATGCAACATGCATAAGGAACTAATTGAACGACGGTGCCAGAGATTAATATCTAGATCAGGAATAAGAAATTTAATAGACCGTAAGTTTCTGTCCAACAAATTAAGATGAGAATCAGCAGCTGAAGACCAGACAGGAGAACAATACTCAAAACAAGGTAGAATAAAAGAATTAAAACACTTCTTCAGAATAGATTGATCACCAAATATCTTAAAAGACTTTCTCAATAAGCCAATTTTTTGTGCAATTGAAGAAGACACAGACCTTATATGTTTCTCAAAAGTAAATTTGCTGTCAAGAATCACACCTAAAATTTTGAAAGAGTCATACAAATTTAAAGAAACATCATCAATACTGAGATCCGGATGTTGAGGAGCCACCGTCCTTGACCTACTTACAATCATACTTTGAGTTTTGTTAGGATTCAACTTCATACCCCATAACTTGCACCATGCACTAATTTTAGCTAAATCTCTATTAAGGGATTCACCAACCCCAGGTCTACATTCAGGGGATGGAATTGATGCAAAGAGAGTAGCATCATCTGCATATGCAACAAGCTTATTTTCTAGGCCAAACCACATGTCATGTGTATATAGTATGAAAAGTAATGGGCCAAGAACACTATCTCTATCTCTGGAGGCCCTTTCTCTTGTATCCGGCAACAGAGACTCCGGATAGTTGAGGGATTGTTGACACTAGCCCAACTCCGTCTGATATCTCGGATAGTTCTGACTCCATTTGTCATGGTAACCAGTTTGGTGTGGCTGCTGTAGTTGCATCATATCTTTTGACTCAAGATCCTAACAAATCCCATAGGCATAGGAAAAGTTATAGTCCTACAAGAAGTCTTACTAAGCCCAAGCCCATCCTCAAATCAGTTAAGACTTATGAGTGAAAGAGGACATTGAATGCTTGTTTATATCCACCTGAAGATTTTAATGAAACCCCTATATTAAAGCTGGAAATAGTTCAGGATTTTATGGTCCTCCAACTGTGGGAGATCAGTTCCACTGAAATGGGTGACACACCAAAATCTGGACTCTTAAATTGGTGGTTCACTTTCCTAAGCCAGAAGTTCCAGCACCTTGTTTCTTAACCTCCTCTTTCCAGGAGGAAGATGTTTTTCCTACCAAGCAAGTTTGGAATTTTGGGAAGCATCCAGTATTTTGCTGTTGGAACAACCTTCTAATGGTTCCAAGATTTCCAGCAGACTTATCTAGACCTACTAGTGTAGAAAGCCCTCTTTCTGACTTAGCAGTGTCCACTCATCCAGATTATGGCTTCTCCGGTTTTTTACAGCCTTATTTTGAGGATCGACGGTTGCCCAAGAGTTCCGTTTCATGTGAATTTAGTCTCCCTTGGACTACATCCAAAGGTTCAGTTTTTTACTTGCCTCTACTACAACCTCGCCTTAGAGTGGAGAACTCATCTCACTTTAAATCAGAATGAATCTGCGGATAAGGAATTGTCTTCCACTCCTGAGCTTCCTTAGAATTCTGACCCTTTCCAGCATTCCAATGGAAGCCTGAAACACAGGTCAGATCTTGAGGTTGAAGTGGAGCAGTCTGGTTTACCTAATATGGTCATGACAGCTCCTTTTGGGTCTTCTCGAACAGAGCTACCTCCTAAACCAACTTCTGACTTCTCAGGGCTTTAATCGTTTTCTTCCGAGTCGACATCAGAGATCATAGTTAACTTGCAAGTACAAGTTTCTCTGCGAGGTTATCAACCAGTTAAAGTCACCCAGTCTTAATCTGGAGAGTAGCCGTCTTAGCTTATTTCTATTGCCGAGAAAGATCGATACTGCTCACCAGCAAATCACTGAATTCCATCGTGTTCAGAGACAGAATTTTGAGACTCGGAAGAAGCATAGAAAATCTATAAGTACAGAAGTTTTTTTTATTTTAAAATCTTTTTTTTTTTTGGTATATTAATTTTTTGGAACCGATACTTGAAGGCCGAGATAAAGGGCAGGTCACGTGAGGAAAAGACTCTGTTAGAGGAACTATTTGATGTACTCTGTCACGTTTAGAATAGAGAATTGAGTCTGAAGGTCCAGTGATTAGGTACATGAGTACTGTATGTTGATTCTATTTCCTGTATTTGACTGGAAAAAACTTTGTAAAGTCTATGATGACAAATTAATTTTCATTTCATGTACTGTACATATTCATTTCCTTTTATCATCCTATCATCCCAATGTAATTTTTTCTTCTGTAACACAATACTACAAACTGCAATGGTGTGAAAGTTTACCATTTTATGCCCAGGGTGTTGTGCTAGTCATAGGGAGATTTCTCTGAAGCAATTTCTATGGAATTCCAGAAGGCATTCCATTCCTGTGGAACACAAAACGAATCAGAGGGACTCCTAAGTGGTCTGGCGTGGGGATTGACAAACTGATAGATAATAGGAAAAATTCACACGCTGAAGTTAATGAAAGATAGTGTAATTTACCGTTATACTCCAATTTATAAATAAAAGCAATAATGTACCAGAAATCCAGTTAGCTTTAGCATTAATATTCATCAACTTTGAAACTGCAACTTTTGAAGGATTATCAAATGAAAATGGCTCCATCTGCTCTGGTATTTTCCCTCGATGGTTTGTGGCTTGGCACTTTCCCCTTCAAAATTAATTCCCTTAAAGGTACTGTAAAACAGTTGACCTGAAATGAAATGGTTTTTCCAGATCTTGAAGTGCTCAGAAAGTGACAAAGAAACACAGAGATCCTGGTTATTGGATTTGACTTGAGAGTAAAACCCAGTTAACGTTCCTTTGCATTACCACTAGAAAAGTGATCACACTTTCTGTGAAAAAATTCAAATTGATATTGGCATGACCAACAATGCTTTAGACCAGAGTCCATCATCTTGGATCCCAACACAGGTTTTATGCTCTGATCTGAAGCTTGAAGAAATGTTTTTCACATAATTATGTGGAGAAAAAGATATTACGAAGACTATAAACCTTGGTCAATAGCCAAGTGTCATTGGACTCTTGACTCAACCCTTAGAACTTGGCAACAGGTAATATCATTTTCATAAGGATTTGAGATATTTCTTAAAATGCTACCTTTATAATACTTTTCCAATCGACATTCAGAACACGGGGATGCCTGTGAACGGCATGCCTGCTACAAAAGGCAAAGAGGGAGTGAAGATCTACAACCGGCTTCGACACGAAGCAGTTGCAGCGTCTATCCTTCCCTTGTCAAACACTAAGTCCCTGCTTCCATTTCGTTTTCATCCATCATACTACAAAGAGAAAGGATTAGAAGTTTTGGAAGATGTTTTGTACATTTGGACACAACAGCGGCTGAAGCTAAAGTGAGTCTTCTTTAACTGGAGAAGGAGAGCAACTTCCCAGCCCACCACCTGGCCAGTTGGATAGACCCAACTTCAATGACCGATTCCAACTTGCACCGAAACAATCTCCCTAATTAAAGGACAAGGGTTTGTATGTCGCAGAGGAACAAAGCTACGTTTAATAAGTATCAAATAAACTGGAGAATGAACTGAAAATGAAAAACTTTGAGAAAACTAAAGTAGCCAGTCAAAGCTTTATCCATTCAACTCCAGATCATATGATAAGCTAAGGAATCAGAGCCACTATATTGTACAGTAGTTTCAGCACCTTCCCAACAGAGAGAACAAATTAATATGACATTTTGCTACTGGCAAGCGGGGAAGGTAAAGCCTTCAGCTTGTGAGGGTGCAGTTGCACACAGGGTTCCTCAATTACATTCCCTCTGTAATTAAAATGTTATTTTCATTAGTAAAATAAATTTTTGAATATACTTACCCGATGATCATGTAGCTGTCAACTCTGTTGCCCGACAGAAATCTACGGTCGGGATACACCAGCGATCGCTATACAGGTGGGGGTGTACACAACAGCGCCATCTGTGAGCAGGTACTCAAGTACTTCTTGTCAACAAGAACTCAATTTTCTCCTCGGTCCACTGGTTCTCTATGGGGAGGAAGGGCGGGTCCTTAAATTCATGATCATCGGGTAAGTATATTCAAAAATTTATTTTACTAATGAAAATAACATTTTTCAATATTAATCTTACCCGATGATCATGTAGCTGATTCACACCCAGGGTGGTGGGTGGAGACCAGCATACATGTTAACAAAGAAGCTAAGTATCCCGTATCTTATTTTAGCCGTTATTCAAAATAACAAACATAAAATAAATAAGTACCTGGTAAGGAAGTCGACTTGAACCATTACTCTGCCTTTTTAAGTACGTCTTCCTTACTGAGCCTAGCGATCCTCTTAGGATGCTGAGCGACTCCTAGGTGCTGAAGTATTAAGGGCTGCAACCCATACTAAAGGACCTCATCACAACCTCTAATCTAGGCGCTTCTCAAGAAAGAATTTGACCACCCGCCAAATCAACCAGGATGCGGAAGGCTTCTTAGCCTTCCGGACAACCCAGAAATATTTCAAGAGAAAGATTAAAAAGGTTCTGGAATTAGGGAATTGTAGTGGTGGAGCCCCCACCACTACTGCACTCGTTGCTACGAATGGTCCCAGAGTGTAGCAGTTCTCGTAAAGAGACTGGACATTCTTAAGATAAAAGACGCGAACGCTGATTAGCTTTTCCAAAAGGTTGCGTCGAAAATATTTTGCAGAGATCTATTTTATTAAAAGGTCACGGAAGTTGTGATAGCTCTAATTTCGTGTGTCCTTACCTTCAGCCAAGCTTGGTCTTCCTCATTCAGGAGGGAATGAGCTTCTCGTATTAAGTCTGAAAATAATAGGATAAAGAATTCTCCGACATAGGCAAAGATGAATTCTTAACTGAACACCATAAAGCTTCAGACGGGCCTCATAAAGGTTTTTAAAAAAAAAGAACTTAAGAGCTCTACAGGACATAATACTCTTTCTAGTTCCTTTCCAACCATATCGATAAGTTTGGAATAACGAACGATATTGGTCAAGGCCGAGAAGGCAGCTCGTGTTTGGCTAGAAAACCAAGATGTAGAACATGTAGCCGTTTCGGATGAAAATCCGATGTTCTTGCTGAAGGCATGAATCTCACTGACTCTTTTAGCTGGTAAAGCATATCAGAAAAAGAGTCTTAAAGGTGAGATCTTTCAGGGAGGCTGATTGAAGTGGTTCGAACCTGTCTAACATAAGGAATCTTAGAACCACGTCTAAATTCCAACCAGGTGTAACCAAACGACGCTCCTTCGTGGTCTCAAAAGACTTAAGGAGGTCCTGTAGATCTTTATTGTTAACAAGATCTAAGCCTCTGTGACGGAAGACTGATGCCAACATGCTTCTGTAACCCTTGAAAGTGGGAGCTGAAAGAGATCGCTCTTTTCTCAGATATAAGAGGAAGTCAGCTATTTGAGTTACAGAGGTACTGGTCGAGGATACGGATACTGACTTGCACCAGTTTAGGAAGATTCCCCACTTCGATTGGTAGACTCTAAGGGTGGATGTTCTCCTTGCTCTAACAATCGCTCTGGTTGCCACCTTCGAAAAACCTCTAGTTCTCGAGAGTCTTTCGATACTCTGAAGGCAGTGAGACGAAGAGCGTGGAGGCCTTGGAGTACCTTCTACGCGTGGCAGACGTAGCAGGTCCACCCTTAGGGGAAGAGTTCTGGGAACGTCTACTAGCCATCGAAGTACCTCGGTAAGTTATTCTCTCGCGGGCCAGAGGGAAGCAACTAGTGTCAACTTTGTCCCAACGAGAGAGGCGAACTTCTGCAGTACTTTGTTGACAAACTAGAACGGAGGGAATGCATAAAGATCTAGATGAGACTAATCTAGTAGAAAGGCATCTAAAAGAACCACTGCTGGGTCTGTTGAGAGCCTCTTGGACATCGAGGTTGCGAAGAGATCTATGGTTGGATGGCCCCAGTGACCCAAAGTCTCTTGCATACATCTCTGTGGAGGGTCCAATATGTTGGAATTATTGTCCCTTCCTACTGAGACAAACTGCTAAGACATTCAAGTTGCCTTGGAAGAAATTTGTTACTAGTGAAAAGTCTAGACCTGTTGAACAGGAGAGGAGGTCACTAGCGAACTCGCACCATGTCAGAGAGTAGGTCCCTCCTTGCTAGGAGATGAACATCAAAGCAGGGAGTTGTCCGTGTTGACCTCCATGACTTCGTCTTGAAGGAGAGACCTGAAGCTTTTCCAGGTCAGACTTACTGCCAGAAGCTTCTTGCAGTTAAAATGCATTGACCTTTGACGCGAGTTCCATAATCCCGAGCATTCCCTACCGCCTAAGGTCGCACCCCAGCCTACGTCCGATGCGTCTGAGAAGAGAACGTGGTTGGGAGTCTGAACAGTCAGGGGAAGACCCTATAAAAGGTTGATAAAGTCCTTTCCTCAGGTTAGACCAGACTTATCTTCCGGAAACCGGGATCGAGACCGCTTCTAGCGTCTTGTCCTTTTCCAGTGAAGAGCTAGATGAAACCGAAGAGGACGGAGGTGTAGTCTTCCAAGTGACACCAAATGCACCACGGATGACAGTGTCCTAACCAGACTCATCCACAGCCTGACAGGGCTGTATTCCTTCTTCAGCATCTTCTGGATGGATAGCAGGGCTGGGGATTGATCTTCTTGTTCAGCCATGTCCTCATCAGAGGGTTCCTCATCCGAAACTGATGAGGAAACGGCAACGGAGTGGGCAACGTCTGACTCGCTGAATCCGGTCGCACTGGTGGATGCGTGACGGAGCCGGACACAAGATCATGGTACTGCTGCACAGTCTGTGAACTGTCAACCATGAGGAAGCGAGGAAGAACAGCGACAACCCGAAACTGTCTAACTGTCTGGGTAGTACCGACAACCCCTTATCGGGTTGCTGAGGTTGCCGCACTGCGTCAAAACAAGACAACTCTGCTGGTTGTTGAACGTCTTCCCAGTGACACACTGAACGTCCACAACCACCTCCGAGAGTAGCATAACATCAACGTGCGACTGTCAACCCACACTGGGTCGCACCGGTGGAGGAACCATCTCAACTGGCGGACGTGAGTAGGATACCTCAGCGTCCGTAAAAAATCCTCTATCAAGGACTAAGCTTGGACTGCATGTCTTGCAACCAAGCCCAAGGTCTATGGGAGCAGGTGTGGCAACAGACGGGGTTAGCGACTGAAGCGGAACCATTTACCCTCCCTGGAAGCATGTTATGCTTAAATAAAAGTCCATAGGAGGCTAAGCAGCTTAAGGCTCCTCTCCAAATGACAGAGTCCTCAAGGGAATATCAGAAGGAGGGAGAACAGCACTTTCTCATCTACAGGAACCATATCTGAGAAAAGCTAAGTTCTCTCAGTGAGGGTTTCACTGGTGCAAAAGCAGCAGACCAGAAGGCAACGTTATGAAACTGCTTGACAGTCTGTGAACTGTCAAAAACTGAACTGTCAACCACAACAGGAGCGTGAGGACATACAGCACTGGTGTATAAGTAGCAGACCAGAAGGCAACGTCATGTAACTGCATGACAGTTTGTGAGTTGGCAACAACCAAAGTTGTGTGGGGAAGCCTCAACTCCTGCCTGACTAGTTTGCTGCTGGCGAGTGGCGGTAACCACAGTGTGTTGCGGAGGCTGACACACCGTGTCAAAACACGGCAGCTTGTGGTAGCTCCCGCACGGCAACGGAGTGCTCTGTGTGTGGGAGTCATCATACATCTGGCAGGGTTGACTGTGCATGGGTGGAGGAGCTCTCACAACAAGAGTGTGAGAGCAGGAAGCCATGCCGGGCGCACAACCGTGGGAGGTGTAGGCCCAAGGGTGCATCGTCAACCTTCTCCGCAGTCGGAGTGTGGGAGCTGGCAACAACAAAAGCAGAGTGCTGGTGCGTGGGAGGGGCTGCGGTGGGTTGAGGAGCATGCGGTATGGTATGCAGAGCATGCTGTAAGGTATGCAGAGCATGCTGTAAGGTATGCAGAGCATGCTGTAAGGTATGCAGAGCATGCTGTAAGGTATGCAGAGCATGCTGTAAGGTATGCAGAGCATGCTGTAAGGTATGCAGAGCATGCTGTAAGGTATGCAGAGCATGCTGTAAGGTATGCAGAGCATGCTGCATGGGCTGCGGAGAATGCCGCATAGTGCTGGAACCCGGCAGCTCTACAGAACCTTCCCACTGCTGATGCGGTAGCTCACGCATGTTAGCAGATGGTGCAGCAAGAACATGCGTCTGGCAGGGTGGACTGCGCATCGGTGGTGGAGCTCTCACAGGTGGAGGGTGGGAGCAGGCAGCCGCAGTATCTGCTGAGCGCACAACCTCGGCGGGTTGTAGGTTAACAGGCTGCATTGTCAACCTTCCAGCATGATACTCCTGCATGAAGGAGCAAGCTGAGACTGTATAGTCTGCAGCATGGACCACTAGGGTCTATGAAAGACAACAACAAACGGAGCTACTGTCCGTTGTGACTGAGGGTCTAAAACAGCTGGTGCGGCAACAGACGGAGTTACTGCCTGTTGCGGTACCACCTAGCCTCTCTTAGGAGGTGTGCAGTTGTCGTACTGCAGCGAGTCCGAACTGACCCAGTGGCTACACCTAGGCCGTTGGACTTGCGCGGAAGGGACCGACTTGCACTTAAAAGCTGCAAGATTTGGTCCATGGTTTCTGCGAGAAACCTCTTCCGCAGACGAGGAATAAATGGGCTCTCTCGTCTTTGTGTGGGTGGGGTGATCACGTCGGCAACGTGTGTAGATACACCCGAAACCACGGAGGGAAACGTCTGTTCGTCGATCAAGGCCTGAGGAACCCATAAGTCCTTCGACATTACTTCTCCCCTGGGCTTGGGAGCTTGTAAGAGGTATCGGACTAGGTGAACAACTGGCACGAAGAGACGAACCCTCGAACGCAACACTGTAACACTTTGCGCATATCACTTTATCACTTTTGATTTTCTGTTTGCACTTACTTCACTGAACTCGAAACTTTAAGTGGTTTGTACCTGAAACACGCAATCCTATCCTTCATTAAAAGGTAGTAATTGCGAAAACAGTATTACAATGTAACAGAAAAACATAATGAAAGATAAAGAATTCAGTGGCTGGAAAAGAGACTAAACACTAGATCAAATAAACTACGTTTAAAATCTCTCACCGCATAAAGCCTGGGAACAAGAATAAAACTCTAGAAACGTTTTACCTTCTTCCCCTCTATCGACTAGGGAGAAGAGCAAAAAACGAGAACAACGTTACCCCGCTTGAACGAAACGTTTATCCTCCTCTCTCTCCCTCCGTCTCTATCTCTCTCTCTCTCTCTCTTGACTTAGAACCTGAGAGATGAGCCCAATTATATATATCGTTAAAACATATTATTTGTTAAAGGAAAAAAAACTGAAAGGTTTCCCAAATAAAAAGTTCCTTTATTAGAATTAAAACCATTTAAGCTAAGAAAGAATGAACGAAACGCTAGAATCGCTTTACTCTTACTGCAACGTGAAACCGTTGAAATACTCTCTCTCTATCGTAACGATAGAGCGCAAGTTGAACGTTCTGAACGTCAACAACTGCGGAGACTAAACAAAACGTTAGTTCAACTTTGAAAACAGTACGAGACTTATCAAAGAAATTCTTTCAAAAACATTAAAATTAAAATAGCATAAATTCTTAACAGGAAAAACGATATGACGAGCTCAATGTTAATTAACTTCGGTTCCAAGTAAGGACCGCCTACTATTAGGAAAGGTCGCATATAAACAAACATAAAAAAAATAATTTTTTTAAGTTTATAATAAAAGGAAAGTTAATCGAAGAGGCCTATAAATGGCGGAGAGATATAAAATAAAAAGTGAAAGAGAGTCTATACTCTCTTCGACACCAACACTTCCGTCTAAGGGAAGGGTCGGCCATTTAAAAGTGAAAGAGAGTCCATACTCTCTTCGTCACCATAATTAATTCAAATTAATTCCAAAAGCTTGCTAAGCTAAAGATAAAGCTTCCTGAATAGCGAAGGCTAAACTCTAGAGCAAATACATCACCAAATCGTGAACAATAACTCCAGAATCAACAGCGTATCCAAGTAGGTCTAGCCGGAGACACGACAGAGGAAAAATTGAGTTCTTGTTGACAAGAAGTACTTGAGTACCTGCTCACAGATGGCGCTGTTGTGTACACCCCCACCTGTATAGCGATCGCTGGCGTATCCCGACCGTAGATTTCTGTCGGGCAACAGAGTTGACAGCTACATGATCATCGGGTAAGTATATTGAAAATGACTTAATAATTCAGTGGTAGGCTGTCAGATATGCCAAGGAGCCACGGACAAACCTCTCTTTGTTGTCGAATATGCGGGACACCAGGCCACACTTTTCTGCCTAGCTGGCAAATATCTTTCTAGCAGAGAAGGCCAACTCCCGAACCAAACTCTCGTTGCTGATGATCTTTGGAAGACGTTGCAAAGTACCCACGTCGGCGGCCATTCCTGGAAGAAGGGAGCTAGCTGTAGAATACCTTTGAGGCAGAAGGTCTTTAACTTACAAACATTCGTTGATGCAAACAAACAACCAATTGAAACCATAAAAATTAGATATTGTATCACATGTTCATAATGATAGACTATAATAAAACAATATTAGATAACTTAATACAGTAAGCAAGAGGACATGCAATATGAAACCGAATTATTTGTTGACTTTTACATCTGAAAATCCTAAGAATGTGAGTTAGGTGAAGTCTACCACAGGACAAAATGTAAACAAATTTAGAACCTACTAAGTTTGTGAGTTGAGGTTACTCACAGATGTTAGCTTATTACTATTCTGCAGAAGGACTCTTGAAAATTGAAATGGTCTGGATACAATGATGGATAAGAGGATTAGAAAAGAAGAGAAGGAGAGAGAAAGAGCAACAGTGATGGTCCTTAAATAAGATAAACATGAAAAATTTATAAGATGATTTAGATTTTTCCTAACTATATAAACTCAAGTCCTTTACTACAGGAGACTAATCCTTATTATTATTACAAGCCAAGCTACAACCCTAGTTAGAAGAGCAAGAAGCTATAAGCCCAGTGAGGAAAGGAAAGAAGGAAATCAATAAATAAACTTCAGGAGAAGTAATGAACAATCAAAGTTAAATATTTTAAGAACAACAACATTAAAATAGATCTTTCATATTTCAACTATAAAATATTCAAAAAATAAGAAAAATTAGTGATAAGATAGAATAGTGTGCCTGAGACACCTCACGTAAAGAGATCTCTACCCCAAGATAGTAGAGGACCAAGGTACAGAGGCTATGACACCACCCAAGGAGAGGGAACAATGGTAGGGCTCCAAAGAGCAACAAAGGTCCAATGAGGAAGACCTCGTACGGTGCCAAGCTACAGCTGAAGTAGAGACCTCATGACAAGCAGGAGGGTAAAGAGAAGGCTCGGGATGGGCCGGTCATGCGAGAGCGCCAGCTGCTGAGGAGAAGACATCACCAGGGCAATGACCTACAGGGGATATTTCACCTCCTGGAACTGCTAGATCTTCTCTGGAAGGGAGTCTAGACTCCCCCAGAGATCACCACAGCACTCATGAGGCATCAGCTGTGTGAAGAAAGAGATGGTGAGTGCCCCTGAGGAGGAGGTGCTGCCGTTTGGCAAGGGAAAACGATATGACCTGTTTGTCCAAGGCTTAAACGACCATCACTCTTACTCGAGTAGGGAGTTCTGGAGGATGAAAAGGGCACCCTGGACTTCTTCAACTTTGAGGTTGACCCTGAAGGGGAAGAATCCCTCTTGGACTTCTCTTTCTTCCTACTGCCAAACAACACCCACAAGGAGGATGGCTACTCCTTACACTTGCTGCACGGAGAGGCCTCGGAGCATACGTGGCCTCTGCAGGACCAACACAGCCTGTGAGGATCTACTTCTACGCTACTCATGAAGGCGCTGCAAGTATGGGGCGGCACCTACGGACATGTCCGCCTGACGAGTAGAGGGGAAGGCAAAAAAAAAAAAAAAAAAAAAAACCAGCACACTTGTCCTCTCTGATGGGTGGAATCATGTGGGGTTACAGCGAGCTGCCTCCTTGATGGTTGTTTACACCTGGGTGAAGTGTTCCAGCTTCCTTTTTATCCCTTTTCCTAAAGAGAAGGACGATAGTTTGTCTTTGTGTTGTAACAAAGTAAAACAAAACAAACAACAACTGATCATGAGGCAGTATTCCATAATGCTGGAAGTCAGAAATTGAATTGTGAAATGTTTGTTTTGTATTCAAAAGTAAAAACAAGATGGATGGAACACCCATATATCTGTAAGAGAGAGAGAGAGAGAGAGAGAGAGAGAGAGAGAGAGAGAGAGAGAGAGAGAGAGAGAGAGAGAGAGAGAGAGAGAGAGAGAGAGAGAGAGAGAGAGAGAGAGAGAGATTCCTCACCAATATCAACCTCCTTCACTTGGAACCAGGCATCCGACGAGCAGTAACGTATATCAACCGAGCAGAAGAGGTCCACCCCACCTCCAACACACGCATTGTGAACGGCAGCTATCACAGGCTTGTGGCACTGGGGAAATGGAAGGTTTCGTTTAATATCAATACGTAAGTTGAGGAATCTGAAAAATGAAAAAGTTTTCATACAAAAAAAGGGTTTGACATCACTGCTTACAGAACCTTAATGGGATTAGTTATGGTTTGTATATCCTGTATAAGCAAATGTGTGAAATATAAATATATATATATATATATATATATATATATATATATATATATATATATATATATATGTGTGTGTGTGTATGCAAATAGAGTATGATGAAAATCTAAAGAATACCTAGAGATACCAATAGTTTCAAAATGTACCTGGTGAGTCCAGCCAGTTTTATCAAGCTTCCCAACACAACATTTGAGTCAAATAGAAACATATTTTCTTTCCTCAAAATGTTAAAAATCTCGAAATATCCATACGATCCTGAGACCTTTAATATGATAAAGCTTCAGCGAAGATAGACACAGCTTGACCTAGGACGAGCGGGCTGGATCAGGCAGTAGGTACGGCAACCTGAAAGTCCCAAGTAATTAAAAGGTTTTTATTTATTCCCATGCGTCATACAAAGCTTTGACCTTTTATTCGATACGTATCCTTGGGAGGCGTGGAAGCCCCTATTGGACTAAACTGACTGGCTTTACTGACCCAGGAATTGTCATTGTACTTTGGTCCTGTAAAAGGAAGGAAAGTCATGACTTATTCAAACTACCTGAGCATAGATATGTTGGAGTGTTAGGAGTATCCAAATCCTTTGAGATTGAGTGTCCGAATGTAACGGAAAAGCCCACGATCTCTCAATCCTTCTCCTTGCAAAGAACAATGATGGAAAGAATTCTATGAAAAATGATATTTTAATTATAAAATAAATTTTTGAATATACTTACCCGGTGAATATATAATAGCTGAGCCTCCGGCGGCTCGACAGAAAAACACAAAAACTCGCGAGCGATCGCTATGAAGGTTGCGGGTGTGCCCACTAGCGCCAACTATCGGCCAGATACCGCATATACATGTAAACAGACCCAATTCTTCTCATCTCGCTGGGTCTCTATCGGGGAGGAAGGGGGGGCCTTTAATTTATATATTCACCGGGTAAGTATATTCAAAAATTTATTTTATAATTAAAATATCATTTTTAAATATTTAACTTAGCCGGTGAATATATAATAGCTGATTCACACCCATGGTGGTGGGTAGAGACCAGAGTTAATCAAGTTTACAGCGTATATGCTTAGAGTTTTTGACAGTTATATCATAACAAAACCCAAATATATATAGGTACCTGGTAAGGAAGTTGACTTAGACGATTACTCTGCCATATTAGTCTGTCTTCCTCACGAAGCCCAGCGATCCTCTTAGGATGCTGAAAGACTCCCAGGAGCTGAAGTATCAAGGGCTGCAACCCATACAACAGGACCTCATCAAACCCCTAATCTGGGCGCTCTCAAGAAATGACATTTGACCACCCGCCAAATCAAAAAAGGATGCGAAAGGCTTCTTAGCCTTCCGTACAACCCAATTAAAAAAACATTTCAAGAGCAGATTAAAAGGATATTGGAATTAAGGGAATGTAGTGGTAGAACCCTTACCCACTACTGCATTCGCTGTAACGAATGGACCCAGTGTGTAGCAGTCCTCGTAAAGAGTCTGGACATCTTTTAAGTAAAATGACGCGAATACCGACTTGCTTCTCCAAACGGTCGCGTCCATAATACTTTGCAGAGATTTATTTTGCTTAAAGGCCACGGAATTTGCTATAGCTCTTACTTCGTGCGTCTTAACCTTAAGCAAGCATCGGACTTTTTCATTCAAGTGAGAATGAGCCTCTCGTATTAAAAATCTGATAAAATATGACAAAGCATTCTTTGACATAGGCAATGATGGTTTCTTAAATGAGCACCATAATGCCTCAGATCCACCCCGTAAGGACTTAGTACGAGCTAAGTAGAACTTAAGAGCTCTAACTGGACACAGCACTCTTTCAAGTTCGTTGCCTACGATCTCTGACAGGCAAGGTATATCAAAAGACTTAGGCCAAGGACGAGAAGGCAGTTCATTTTTGGCCAGGAAACCAAGTTGAAGTGAACATGTGGCTTTTTCTGTAGAAAAGCCGATGTTCTTACTGAAGGCATGAATTTCACTGACCCTTTTAGCCGAAGCCAAGCACACTAGGAAAAGCGTCTTGAGGGTGAGATCCTTCAGGGAGGCTGAATGTAATGGCTCAAACCTGTCTGACATGAGGAACCTTAGGACCACGTCTAAGTTCCATCCAGGAGTTGCCAAACGACGTTCCTTAGAGGTCTCGAAAGACTTAAGGAGATCTTGGAGATCTTTATTGTTGGAAAGATCTAAGCCTCTATGACGAAAGACCGAAGCCAACATGCTCCTGTAGCCCTTAATCGTGGGAGCTGAGAGGGAGCGAACATTTCTCAGATGTAAAAGAAAATCTCCGATTTGGGCTACAGAGGTACTGGAAGAGGACACAGATGCTGGCTTGCACCAGTCTCGAAAGACTTCCCACTTCGACTGGTATACTCTGATGGTAGAAGCTCTCCTAGCTCTCGCAATCGCACTGGCTGCCTCCTTCGAAAAGCCTCGAGCTCTTGAGAGTCTCTCGATAGTCTGAAGGCAGTCAGACGAAGCGCGGGGAGGCTTTGATGAACAATCTTTACGTGGGGCTGACGTAAGAGATCTACCCTTAGAGGAAGACTTCTTGGAATGTCTACCAGCCATTGAAGTACCTCGGTGAACCACTCTCTCGCGGGCCAGAGGGTAGCAACCAACGTCAACCTTGTCCCTTCGTGAGAGGCGAACTACTGCAGTACCTTGTTGACTATCTTGAATGGTGGGAATGCATATAAGTCCAGAAGAGACCAATCCAGTAGAAACGTGTCTATGTGGATTGCTTCTGTATCTAGGACTGGTGAGCAATAGATTGGTAACCTTTTGGTCAAACGAGGTGGCAAAGAAGTCTATGGTGGGTTGACCCCAAGTAGCCCAAAGACTCTTGCCCACGTCCTTGTGGAGGGTCCATTCCGTGGGTATCACCTGACCCCTCCGACTGAGACAGTCTGCCAAGACGTTCAAGTCCCCCTGGATGAATCTCGTCAACAGGGAGATGCCTCGATTTCTTGACCATATGAGAAGGTCCCTTGCGATCTCGTACAGCGTGAGGGAGTGTGTGCCTCCTTGCTTGGAGATGTACGCCAAAGCTGTGGTGTTGTCTGAGTTGACCTCTACCACTTAGTTTCGAAGAAAGCTTTCGAATTTCATCAAGGCCAAGTGGACTGCTAATAGCTCCTTGCCGTTGATGTGCATGCTCTTCTGACTTGAGGTCCACAGACCCGAGCATTCCCGACCGTCCAGGGTCGCACCCCAACCCAAATCCGACGCGTCTGAGAACAACACGTGGTTTGGGTTCTTGACTGCTAGGGATAGTCCCTCTCTCAGACTGATATTGCTGTCCCACCATTTCAGGCATGCCTTTACTGGTTCGGAGACTGGGAATGATACCGTCTCTAACGTCTTGTCCTTGTTCCAGTGAGAGGCTAGATGGAACTGGAGAGGCCGAAGGTGTAGTCTCCCTAGCGAGACAAACTGCTCCAGGGATGAGAGAGTCCCTACGAGACTGTTCCAACTCCTGACTGAACAAACGTTCTCTTTTCAGCATTAGTTGGACTTTGAGCATGGCTTGTTCTATTCGGGTGGCAGACGGAAAAGCCCGAAAAAACTGGACTGCGAATCTCCATCCCCAAATATAGAATAATCTGGGATGGGATCAGTTGGGACTTTTCTAGGTTGACCAAAAGTCCCAACTCCCTGGCCAGACTCAACATCCAATGTAGATCCTGCAGACAGCGAAGACTGGACGATGCTCTGAGAAGCCAGTCGTCCAAGTACAGGGAGGCTCGGATTCCCGATAGATGGAGGAATTTTGCCACATTCCTCATGAGCCTCGTAAACACGAGAGGAGCAGGACTGAGGCCAAAGCACAGGGCTCGAAACTGGAACCCCACATTCCTGTAAACAAACCTCAGAAACGGTTGGGAATCCGGGTGTATAGGAATGTGGAAGTATGCATCCTGAAGGTCGAGAGAGACCATCCAGTCGCCTTCCATTAATGCTGTCAAGACAGCCTGGTAGACTTCATCATGAAGTTTGTCTTGACAATGAACACCTTGAGCGCACTTGCCTCTTGCGTACTCCTGCAGTGAACGTGGCTGCCAGATCATTGGAGCCATCTCTGATAGACTTGTTCCTGCAGAGAACGTGGCTGTCAGAATATTGGAGCCATCCCTGATAGCCTTGTTTATGCATGACATAATTGTACAGCAAAACTTCAAACGCTCGAAAAAACTCCTAACATGAGATGGTCTAGCTCTGAAGCCGACCATAAATCTTGGAGCGTCTCATGGCCAGGCGCCAGGGAGAGTCTATGAGGTTTGAGAAGTCTATCTGGGCAGAGGCAGGAACTCCCAAGCCGAGAACTTCTCCCGTGTCATACCAGACTCTCGCTCTATAAGCCAGCTTAAAAGTAGGGAAAGCAAAGGCTGTCTCCCCCAAACTCCTCCTGGTGATTAACCAATCGCCTAGCAAACGTAAAGCTCTCTTAGAAGAGCGAGAGAGCACTAGCTTAGAAAACAACGGCTTCGAAGTAGCTAGGCCTAGTGTAAACTCTGACGTTTAGGCGAACGAGGAGCAGCAGTTACAAAAAGATCCGGACAAAGATCCTTAAAAATCAGCATGATTTATTTAAAGTCCATAGAGGGCTGAGCAGCTTTAGGCTCCTCTCCGTCTGACAGAGTCCTCAAGGGAATATCAGTAGGAGGGGGATCAGCAACTTCCTCATCTGAAGGAACCTTGTCCGACAATTGCCGAGTCTCAAGCAAGGGAGAGACCTGCCGTGGTGGCAATGCTTGACAAGCAGAGTCCACACGCAAAGGAGCAACAGTAGCAGTCAAGGACGCTATGTCATGTAACTGCTTAAAGGACTGACCAGCAACAACAACAGGTGCGGGAGAACGCTCGACGTCAACTCGAGACTGCCTTGACTGCCTAGACTGAGCAGTCAAAACAATTCTTGACTGCGGTGCTTGACGCTCAACGTCAAAACAAGTCAACTATGCTGGTTGGCGAACGTCCTGAACGTCAACAAGAGCAAGCGGCAGCGGCTGAACGTCCACAAGCGGCTGAGAGTCAACACGGGACTGCATCGAGTGAGGCTCTACAAAACATGATTGACGTGACTTTGTAACGTCAATGTCAACAGGACGAGCAAAGGCTCGTTTGGGCGGCTGACGGCCAGGATCTCGATCAGCTAAGCGGCGAGGATCATCGTGAACCTGCTCAGCAGAATAGTCCTCCATAAGAGAGGCAAGCTTATTCTGCATGTCTTGCAGTACAAACCATTTAGGATCAACGGGAATGGGTGCGGTAAGAGACTAGGGTAACGTCTGTGACTGTAAAACCTTGCCTACAAAAAGACTCTCGGAGCCTGTGTTACGCTTTTGTTAAGGCGGCGAGCAGTCTTCCGATGACTGCATAGGGTCAGAGCTGTCCCAATGGCTATAACCAGGACACTGGACCTGTCCTAAAGGGACTGACTTTTGCTTAAAGGGCCTCGAAACCTTGCTCCACGGTTTCTTACGCGAAAAGCCTTCGGATGACGAGGAGAAAATCGTCTCGCTCATCTTATGGTAGGGGCGGTCTTGATGAGACACCCCTGAAACCATAGAGGGAACGTCTGTTCGCTGATCAAGGCCTCTCGAACCCATAAGTCGTACGACATTACTTCTCCCCTGGGCTTGGGAGCTTGCAAGAGGTCCGGGACTAGGCGAACGACAGGCACGAACAGACGAACCCTCGGTCGCAACACTGATAACACTTTGCGCAATTATCACTTTATCACTACGATTTTCTGTTTTGCACTTACTTCACTGAAATCGAATTTTTCAACAATTCACATTAGGCATGAATAAAACTGATTTCTACCTGAAGCACGCAATTCTACCCTACATCAAAAGGTTATAATTGCGAAATAAGTCGTATAATGTAAGCACATTAATACAAGCAAAAAACAGTAAACATATATTAAGATAAAAAGATCAGTGACTGGGGAGGAGACTAAACACTAGTTCATTCAAAACTACGTTTTCAATCTCTCACCGTACAGTGCCTTGGGACGAGAATAAAAACTAAAAACGTTTTATCCTTTCTCCCCGTACAGAGACTTGGGACGAGAGTAAAAAACTGACTCGAGAACAACGTTACTCGCTTGGGACGAGAATAAAGATCGGAACGTTTTCTCTTCCTCTCTCTCTCTTTCTCTTGATTTCACACCAAAGAGAAAAGCCCACTCACCTTTCGTCAATAAACAGGTTATTTGACCAAAGGAAAAAACTGAAAGGACTAAGAAATTGAAAATTAACAAGTTCCTTTAAATTAGTATTTAAAACATTTACGTTTGAAAGAAGAATGAACAAAACGTCAGAATCGATTTACTCTTTCTGCAAAGTGAAACCGTGATTCTCTCTCTCTCTATCGTAACGATAGAGCGCAAACTGCGTAGCATAAATAAACCAAACGTTAGTTCATCTTTGAAACAGTACGAAGACTATTCAAAGAAAATCTTTCATGAAATATCTACTAAAAAATATTCATTTAATAAGTTTTAAATCATTTGCTCTGTAAAAGTTATTTACGATTGAAAGGGCTCAATGTTGTTTAACTTCGGTTTCCAGGTTAGGACCGCCTACTCTTGGATTAGGGGAGGAATAGGTAAGGTCGCATATAAACAAATCATTAAAATTTATCTTGATGTTTATTATAAATGGAAAGCTAATCGAAGAGGCCTAATAAAGGCGGTTGAGATATAAAATATATAGAGGAAAATCTATAATTAACAACAACAATTTATAACGTGATAAGATAATTGCTAAAAGCCTAAAACACACTTCCGTACTAAGGGAAGGGTCGGCCATTTTTAAAAGTCAAAGAAAGTCCAAAAAACAATCCAAAGTCATCAACAATTAAATCTATCCAAAAAAAAGTTCAAGATTTAAGTTGAAGATAAAACACCTGCACTGCGAAAGCTCAAACCAAAAGGAAGTACTTCACCAAGACTGTTGAAAAACTCCAGGTTAACAGCGAGTAATGGTACGTCTTGTCGTTCAGACCGACAGAGAAGAATTGGGTCTGTTTACATGTATATGCGGTATCTGGCCGATAGTTGGCGCTAGTGGGCACACCCGCAACCTTCATAGCGATCGCTCGCGAGTTTTTGTGTTTTTCTGTCGAGCCGCCGGAGGCTCAGCTATTATATATTCACCGGCTAAGTTAAATATTTAAAAACCATAATGTATTATATTAAGTAGCTTAACTACATCGATCGTCTGGTCCAACTTCATAACAGAGCGACTGCTAGAACCCCAAGAGAGAAGGAAGGAAGAAAGGGCCAGATATTCTTACCTTTCTTTCTTGGACTTTATTGCACAACATGCTGAGCAGCATCTGCCACACCTACTAAAGAGGATGTGTCCAGGAAGTGCTGCCTCCAGTACTTGTACCACAGACAGATTCTTCTTGAAGGCGAGGGTAGAGCCCATACTTGACTTTGTTGGGTCGCGCCTTCGAAGCGCCGCAGCGTGGCTTCCTCCGGGGTCGGGTATGTGTGTTTGATGGTTTAGCAAAGCCAAAGGAGGTGTACTCTTAAAAATGGGCTTTTTTTCACCCTACCAGTGCTAAGGCACAACGCTTTCTGCTTCGGTCCAAAGGGCCGAGCTCTCTTGAGATAACACCCTCACAAGACAGAGAATTAGGTCATGCCAATTTTTAGTCGCATCTAGGAGAGGAAAGAAGCGATGGAGAAGGACTCGAACCTTGGGTCGTGGATTGCTAGGTTTTGTGTCTGTGTCTTAGCTACGAACTCTGGAACAAAGGTCGTCCAGATCTTCCATCCCTTGTCATGGTTAATAGAATATGAAAGGACATGAAGTTCCCCTATCTTTTTCACCAAGGCTAGAACCAGCAAGAAAAAGGTCTCAAGTGTCAAGACACCTGTTTGATATCTCTTCTTAATGGCTGGTACGGCGAGTGTTTAAGATAGCTGAGAAATCTTGAGACGTCCAAGGACAGGACAGGAGAGGACAGGAGTTCTTGAAGCTCCTCATCATCATGGACAGTTTCCATGAAGAGGAAAGGTCCAGGCCTTTCAAGCTGAAGGCTTGGCTCAAGGCTGCCAAAGAGACTGAGATAAGCTCTTCTTGGTGAAGGTAGATAAAGACTTAGGCGATTAGTTGCAGAGACTCCCAGTTTACGATGCCAATCACAGAAGATGGCCCACTTTCCATACAAAATAGCTGCTGAGGATCTATGGAGGTATCCAGATATCTCACATAAACCCTTTCGCAGGAAGGCAATGTTGGATACCCTCCACTGTAAAATAAAAGGGACTTCACTGACTTGTGAAACCTCTGCATATGGAAATGACAAAGAAGGTTGGGCTGCTACGATAGTTGTACCGGTACCTCGATCCGGATCACCAGCAAATCTGGAAACCATTCAGCGTGTGGCCACTTAGGAGCCCCCAGGGTTCGCCTGAAATTCGAGGTTGTCAACAGTTTGTGGAGTATTCTAAATAGCAGGCAACAAGATGGAAAGACTCGACTTCTGTCGATTGATCATGATACCCACACCGGTGCAACAAGCTTGTTCAGATCCTGGAGCAACTCTCTCCTAGAGGACGACAAGATCAACCCATCTCTTATAGCAAGAAAAAAGTCATTCAGTAGTTTTTCTTAGTCAGCTGATTTGGGAAACTTAGACTGTGGTAACAAATAGCTTACAAACGTAAACAATGGAACAGACGTACATTCTCTGTGTTTTTATTTCATAAGATGATACTGAAATGTGACTATTACATATATAATTATTGAACACTGTACTGTACAATTAAGTAAAACATCAGTAATATCAAAATCCTGTTCATATCAAATACAGCTGTCCTTTTGGGCCACAGAAAAGGACAAACTTTTGGGTCAATGGAGTAGCCTGGTTGAGCAGTACTGTACATATATTAGTGATTGATCAGATTTAAATTTTCTCATTTATGCATACCTACGGATGTGTCTACAGTAAAAATAAATTTTGGATCAAAAAAGGGTTTAAGAGTGTATAATAGGTTTATAAGAGCGTTGGGAGTGTTTATAAAGCTTGAATTTATGAAGAAAATACAAAATATTACAAATCATAGAAGTCCTTTGGTAAGGGTAGATTCTGACAAAACCTGGAAACGGCCAATGTAGAATTATCGAGGTCCTAGCAACTGCCACCCAGTATTCCCTTGTGGTCCGGGTCTGACAATGCTCCGAGCCTCCACTTTCATTCTGCCTGGGACTTTGGGGTGGATGCAGCGAGAAGTAAAACCTATAGGTTTAAAGGTCGCTCATGAATGGCAGAGGCAAGGGACAGTGACATTACCCTATCAAGCAGGACAATGCCCTAGAGACTGACACTATTACATATGATTAGCACTGAAGCCCCCTCTCCACCCATGCTAGGACTAAGGAGGGCCAGGCAATGGCTGCTGATGACTCAGCAGATAGACCTATAGGCTCCCCCCAAACCCCCCTCCTTAGGCTCACAAGGACAATGAGGTTGCAGCGCCCAAAGGAACTAACGAGTTTAAGCGGGACTCACACCCCAGTCTGGCAATCACCAGGCAAGGACGCTACCGCCAGGCCATCACAACCTTAATTACTTTTAGAATTTGTGATTTGTTCCTAAGCAAATACAAGCCTTCATCTTTTAATAGGGAAGCCATCCTTACAAGGGATGAAGTTTCGCTCGTCCATTTAGCTAGCAATCCAGGATCGTGATGCTAAGTCTGGTACAACAGGAGCAAAGGATCCTCGCAACCCATGACCCATGGGTGAAGGACCTACTGTGTGGTAAAGGAGTTTTTAATACAAGAACCTATCTTCAGTGAGAGCATAGTTCCTGTTATGGACTAATATAGGTATTGGGTTTGCCTTAACCGTCAAACACCCTTCGCAAGAAGTGTGGAGATTCTACACTTCAACTATTTGGTAAAATAACTACCCATCACTAGTATGCCCACCTACACCTGTGTCCCTCCCAGCACTATAACGCTTCTTCGGCTGATTCCAAGAGACGGAAGGAAGGAAAAGAAGGAAGGAGGCCAGTCATTCTTCCTCTTAAACATTAAAATTTTGATGCAAAGGCTATCTTAGACAAGATGCTTCTACGTCTCGGAAGGAGCGAGGTTGCAACATCACTCGCTGGGCATCTACTGGTACCACAGTGTCCTATGGAGAATGTGTCCAGGGACCTGTGGAAGCAATGCCAGAGATAGAGCGCTGTGAAGATGGTCTGTCTTTTCCAAGCTCTGTCTTCAAAACTTGAGCAAGTGAATGGTTCTTTCTGAAGGCTAAAGACCAATGGTTCCTCCTCTTGTTCCTAGAGGGCTCTACTGTGACTTAACAAAGCCAGGAGGAGATGGTATGTCTGGAGATTTTCTTCTTTGTTCTCCCTGCACTAACAAAGAGACTGATCTCGTGAGCTTTATGTAGAACCTCACTGCCCTTACAGGCCATGGAAGAAAGTCATCTGACTTATCGGTCGTCTCCTTTAGCGATGATACTGATAAGGATTCAAATCTAAAGTTAGTGATCAATGGGTTTTGAGGTTTTGCCACAAATTCGTGAATGAAGGAGAACAAAACCTGTCTCCCCCGCCCAGAAAGTAAAACTAAATACGGTAAGACCATCAGGCTCTCTCCCACTTTTCGTTGAAACTAATGCTAACACTGTCATAGGAGTGAGATCCCTATCTGAGGCTCTAGTCAAGGGTTTGTAAGGATTTATAAGGATTCTTCCAGAGTGACCGAAGGACCCTGGTCACATACCATACCAAACTGATGGTTATTTCTCGTGGGGAACAAGATTCTTCAAAACGACGGGTCAAAGACGATAATTCCCACACGGAAGAGAGGTCTACTCCTTAGTCTGAAGACTCGTCAAGGCTAAGTGATATAGCCTTTAATCACTGAAAATGAGAAGAGTTTTTCATTCCTCAGGTAAATAAGAAAATCCACAACTAGTAGAATACAGATTTCGAGTAGCGAAACGTTCTTCCCACGACACCAATCAGTGAAGACCGCCCACTTTGCTTGGTAGACAGCTGATGAAGACAGCTAAAGAGAGTTGCTTTGCAGTTGGTTGTGAAAAACCTTTCTCTCTGAGAAGATGCTGGATGACTTCCAAAAGTGAAGAGAGAGAGAGCCAGTCAAAGGCCCTGTGGTATCTCTCCTTATGCGACTAACACAAGAGGTTGTACAAAGTTAGACTTGGAAGGTCTGGGAGGTTGGGTGTGATGACGGCTCTGATCTTCCTTTTCCTTACGAGACAAATAATACGATGGCCCAGATGCCGAGGCCGTCCCACGGGTGTTGAAACGCGTCCTAAAGTGATGCTGCTGGGTCTGGCGTGACGGTCTGAACGATCCCCTGGTCTCAGAATTCTCCTTGATAATCTGCGCATGCGCGAACATTATCGTTTGCCAGTGCATACGAGGTTGATGTTTTATTTTCCCGTAATGTTAGCGTGCGCAGCTCAACATTACCGCTTGCCAGTACATACGAGCTTGATGTTTTATTTTCATGCGAGCGAAGCGAGCTAATGGCGGAAAAAACCCATTATACAATGTCAAGGAGAATTCTGAGACCGGGGGATCGTTCAGACCGTCACACCAGCACTGATGAGCAATAAACTTCTTGTTTGTTGTTGAGGTGAAAGGCAAACATGTCTATTATTGGGAACCCCATTAAATCGTGTTTACTCTCTACCAGATAACACAAAGAACATTTTTTGAGACTGCAACTTGACTGCGATGACTTACATTGTCTACTATCATGTTTTATTTCCCTGGAATGAAACGTGCCCAAATGGTTACTATGTTGTCTTCCAACCATAAGTGAATTCTTACCTCCAATGGTAAAGGTCGAGAAACTGACCTCCTTTGCTTGTTGAAATAAGACACTACTATAATATTGTCACTCATCAACAAAACTGAGTGATCTTCTACTAAGTCCTGGAAATGAATTAGAGCTAGGTACGTTGCCTTCAGTTCTAAGATGTTTTTATGGACCTCTTGCCAATGTCTGTCGTCCACCGACCTGACGTGGCGTGAGTTAGAATGTGCGTTCCCCTACCTTCTCTGGATACATCTGACAAAAGGATGAGTTCTAGGATAAGAAGCTGTAAGGATTGCTCCATCAGGTTCCTCTTCTGCAGCCACCAGGATAGGTACTTTCAGAATTCCTCTGTCACCTTGACTAGTACAGTGGAACCTCTACATACGATCTTAATTCATTCCGGGACCTGGTTCGTATGTTAAAACGATCGTATGTTGGAGCGAATATTCCCATAAGAATACACTGTAATTTGTATAATTTGTTCTACAGCCCAAAAACCTATGATAACTCCTTAATAAATTACTACACATAATTACACATCACAATAATACAATTGCATTATATAAGAGAGATGTAAAAAAAGAATAATTATAAAGAAATAATAAATAAAAAAGGTGTTTTTATTGTCACTTTACCTAAGAGACCGGCCAACGTAGGTGTAGGCTTTGCTACGCAGGAGGAGACGGACAGTCGGCGAGGAGGTAGAGATGGTGACTGCGATAACGTACCGTAACTTACTCTAACTTACACTACGTGAAGTTTAACCTAACTTAGCTTATTTATTTTTTTTTTATTCTAAATTTTTTTTAAAAAATTTTTTTTTATTTTTTATTTTTAATTTTCATCACTTTCACTCGATTCAGTCTTAGTTTTCTTTGCTTCACTTTCTTTCTCTTCATCACGATCACTAGACCGCTTCGTAGATTTTTTAAAGAAATTATCGAGAGAAAGTTGCTTGGTACGGCTTTTCAGAATTTTTCTGAAATGGGTTAAGCAGACATCATCGAACTGCGAAACTACACGGCAAACTTGAAGTTTCTGTGGGTGATACTTATCAATGAAATCAACCATGTGTTGATGATGTACCAACCGTGTCACACGATTGTACATAGTAACGACATTTCTCTTCTTTTTTTTTTTTGTATATATTATGCTTTGTATCTTCGTTCTCCCCTGGCACTGATAGGGACCTGAATAAACATGTCTGTTTTTCTCACCGTTAATTGTTAACAGAACTGGTTGTCGGTTGAACATGAAATTGCCTGTTATGCTTTTATGTCCTTTTTGCCTGGACTTTATGTATATATAAACTGATGTTCTGTAATAAAGTTACTCAGTTGCTTTCATCCTGCCTTCTTAGTCACAGCCTCTCTCAGCCGTCACATTGGTGACCCCGGAGTGACCACCAATGTGACGGGCCGAGAGAGGCTGTGACTAAGAAGGCAGGATGAAAGCAACTTGGTGCTGATTCCCTAGAGGGGGAGAAGATGAAGGAAAAGAAGGCGCGAGTCATTCTACTCATTCTCCCCAGACTAATCCAGGTAACTTTAGCCCTCAACCCTCTGCTATTTGTCCATCAAGGAGCTTAAGGTGTTTAGACTATTTGTGCAGCAACTATAGGACCAATGGAAAATGTATTCATGTTCCTGTTGATTACATCTTCCAGGTAGTGGGCGGTGAAGGTCGTCTGATGCTTCCACACGCCCTCTTGCAGTACCTGCGCCACAGAGTAGTTCTTTCGAAATGCCAGGTACATTGCAATGCCCCCGACGTCATGAGCTCCGGGTCGGAGGGTCAGGATTAAGAGTAAGGTCAAAGACCTTGCAAACCCAAGAAAAAATTGTATTCTTTGTGACTCATCTCTTGACCTTCCCCATGCCAACAAACATTGCTGACACACGGGGTCGAGCTGCTGCTTTTCTTTTAAGGTAACACCTCAGACTCCTCACTGGGCAAAGTTCCAGTTGGTCTGGATCTTTGGTAACAGAAAAGAGACTCTCGATCCTAAAGGGACTCAATCTAGGATCTGATACCTCCGGATTTTTGAACTCAGGGACAATGCAGAGTATTAGCTCTCTCCATCCCCTTGAATGGGAAATGTTGTATGATAGACCATGCAGTTCACGGACTCTCTTGGCTGAGGCCAAAGCAAGTAAGAGCACCGTCTTCAAGGAAAGGTGGCGATCTGTTGGCTGGCGTTATGGTTTGTAGGAGGGACCCTTCAGGGACTGAAGGACATGAACCACGTTCCAAAGAGGAGGTCCAACTTCCAACTGGGGACAAGTAATCTCAATGCTGTATAAATAGAGAAAGGTCCAACAAGGAGAAAATATTTATTCCTTTCAGTTTAAAGGTGAGACCTAAGGCTGAGCGGTATCTTTTGACTGCCGAAGCCGAGAGAAGCATTTCTTCCCAGAGGTGTACAAGCAACTCCGCTGTTGTTGGAATAGAGGCATCGATGGGAGTGATACCCCTTCCACGATACCAACTTCAGAAAACAGAGCACTTAGCCTGGTAGACTGACGCTGAAGAGCATCTGAAGTGTCTAGACACCCTTTCCGCAACTCGTTGCAAAAATCCCCTCAGAAAGGAGATGCTGGACTGTCTCCAGGCATGAAGTCGAAGCAAAGCTATAGCTCTGTGGAAGATGTTGGCATGTGGCTATTTGAGTAGATCATGTGGTGGAGGAAGTTCCCTCAGAAGCTCCGTCACGAGCTGCAGAATGTCCGGGAACCACTCGGTGTTATGCCAAAGCGAAGCTATTAGGGCCACTGATAAGTTCTTGCTTATCCTGAATTGGTTAAGAATTTTTCTCATCAGACAGCATGGGGGAAATAAGTTCACATCGATGTTGGCCCACTGTTGTTGGAATGTATCTTGCCAGAGAACCTGGGGGTCCGGGATTGGGGAAAAGTAGAGTGGGAGCCTGAAATTCAGGGCTGTCCCGAACAGGTCCACAGTCGGGGAACCCTACAAAGTCAGGACTTTGTTGGCTACTAGATGATTCAAAGACCACTCGGAGCCCACTATCTGATTCGCTCTGCTTAGATTGTCTACAAGCACATTCCTCGTGCCTAGAATGAAGCGAGCAGATAGAAACACTGAGTTGTCTTCTGTCCATCCGAGTATCTCTATTCCTAGATGCCGCAGGGGAAGTTAAAAAATACCGCGTTGCTTGTTTAGGTAAGCTACTACCGTGGTGTTGTTACTCATCAACATAACAGAGTGACCTGCAAGGAACTGGTGGAACTGTTGGAGGGCAAGGAAGGCTGTCCTCATCTCTTAGAGATTTATATGTTGGTAGCTTTCTGATTCGGACCACAGGCCAGAGATGGTGTGGTGCAGCATGTGAGTGAGGCTTCACCCTCCTATTGATGCATCTGAAAAAAAGCATCAATTCCAAGGGAGGGACGAGAAGATCAACCTCCTTGCGGAGGCTCTTGTCTGCAAACCACCACCTGAGGTCCGCCTGTACCTCTGGCCCAAGACGAACTAGGGTGTCTAGGTATCGGAGGCCTGATTCCATTGAGACTTGAGTCGCTACTGGCAGGATCGCATTCTGAGGCGACCGTTGGGTACTAGACGGGACAGAGATAATAGGTGGCCTAAAAGACTTAACCAGCTCTGCGCTGGTAGCTCTTCTCGTCTGAGGAAGGACCATGCTACCTTCCTCAGCCTCTGAATTCTTTCTTCTGATGGAAATGCTTTGTGCCATTTGGTGTCTATTATCATGCCCAGGTATACCAGTCTTTGAGAACGTAGCAGATGAGACTTCCAGGTTTACCATGATCCACAGATCTTGGCAAAGCCTTAGAAGTTTGTTTCGGTGTTGAAGAAGGGTCGCCACCGAGTCTGCTAGAATCAGCCAGTCGTCCGGATATCTTACAAGACGGATGCCGATTCCGTAAGCCCAAGTAACACTAGGAAGAACACTTTCAAAAAGACCTGAGGTGCCAAGAAAAGGCCAAAACACAACACCTTGAACTGGTCTTGTTTCTGATTGAACATGATTCTTATATACTTCCTGGAAGACAGATGGACTGGGATCTGGAAGTATGCGTCCTTGAGATCCAGTGTAGACGTCTTATCGCTTGTCTGACTGCCAGCTGTCTCCATCCAGAACGAAGTTTGACCGGGAGCTCTATAACTGGTCTCCAGCCTCCAGGTACCTTTTTCTCAAGAGAGAGTCGACTGAAGAAGCCTGGGGATCCATTGAGGACCTCTTGGAAAGCACCCTTCTCCAATATGGTTAAGTCTTCGGCCCAAAGGGCCAGCTCTTTTGCGCATCTCTTCACATAGGAGCTCATAGGGACTGGATCCCGAGTCAGCGAAGGCAGAGATCAAATGAACAGGATGTGATACCCTGAATGAATCACATCGACTGTCAAAGGTTCGGCCCCAAGCTGCAGCCACCTTCGCAAGCGGCTTTGCAAGCATCAACTCACAGGTGGATAAGTGGGAGGATTGCCGGTCCTAGCAGGATTGGCCTCTGCCAGATCCCGTTCCCTCTACCTCTACGGAACTCTACGGTTACCTTGAAAGGACTTACCAGACACATTAGGGCCCTGCTGTCTTGGGATCCTAGCCCCATTCATCTGCGGTTTGGAAGAAGACCGTTTCTTCTGTGACAGAGGTTGGTACGGCCATGATGTCAAGGCATTTTTGGAGGAAGGAGTCCTGGTTAGACTTCCACCGCTCGCTTGACGTCTACCGGCACGAAAAGAGAACTCCCATAGAAAGAGGAGGTTCTCATCCTAGCAACCTCAGCCTGTGGGAGCTATCAATGGAACTTCTCAATGGTCGAATAGCGTCTCTTGAGAATGGTATTCGCCCACAGGTTGACAACCTGGAGGGAGAAGAACTTAATCGTCCTGGTGCCGGACAAGAGGAAGGTTTCCATTAACCTCCTTGTGGACTCACAAGACCAGTCCTGAGACCTGATCAAGTGGCCCACAGATACCAACCAAAGGTCCAGCTACGAAGTAGCCTGTATGGCATACTTCGCAACTTTCTCCTGGTTTGTGGCAAGCAGTTGGCGAGACTGGAAGTCATCTCGTCTTGAGAGAAGGTTTTCCTGAACAGGGATATGATCTCTCTTGGCCAAAAAATGTCTGGTAATGAGATCCCTGGGGGTCGTCATAGCGAGAGCGCAAAGGCTCCACGACACACGAGCCTGAAGGCTCTGAGTCACGAGAACCCCAGGGTTCAACATAACGAGGGCCCAAAAGTCCAAGGTCACAAGAGCACGAAGGCTCACGGTCACGAGAACCAAAAGATTCAATGCGACGAGAACCTGCAAAACCCCATGTCACGAAAAACCGAGGAGTTCTGCATAACATGGTCCCTGGAGACCAAGGTTATGAGAGCCCGAAGGCTCATCAAGACAGGAGCTAGAAGGCTCAAGGTTACGAAACCCGAAGGCTCATCCTAACGGGAGCCCTGCGAGCCCGAAGGCTCAGCGTAATGAGAACCCAAAAGCACAAGGTTCAGGAACCCAGAGGCTCAGCGTAAGCGTCATAAGAACCAGAAGGAATCACGAGACGAGAACATGAAGGTTCAAAGAGGCATCTCATTATGTCAGGGGGAGGAGCACACATAGGGTGGCGAGGGGTCAAAAACTCCTTCACTTGACAGACCCCCGAAGGGGAACGTCAAGCAGATTCCTCAGGGGAGGACTCTGATCACAAGCCTGGTCTCTCAAAGGAGAGAAAAGTTCTCTCAAAGGAGAGAAAAGTTCTCTCAAAGGAGAGAAAAGTTCTCTCAAAGGAGGGAAAAGTTCTCTCAAAGGAGAGAAAATTTCTCTCGAAGGAGAACTGCGCCTAGGACTATGGTTTCCCCCAGAACTAGCAGGAGAAGTATAGGCGTAATCCACATGCTGGTCACGAATTACCCTCTCTCGCGGAAGAGAGAGATATTCTCCCAAAGGAGGAACATGCCTAGGACCTTGCTCAACTTCCATCCCCGGAGGAGAAGTATAGTCTTCGGCTTCAGCCACAGGAGACCAAAAGTCAGACTGGTGGAAGGCTCCACCTCCGAGAGAGTTGGAGTGCGCTTCCCCTCATCCCCCTAACTAAAAGAGTTCGAACAGAACTTCCTTCAAGGGGGACCATCAACGACCAAAGATGGCCACAAAACTAACAAATCAGAAAGAGAGCACGCACTCCCTAGGGGAAGGGGCAGGACTGAATAGCTAGGGGAAACAGCACCATCTTTTGGCCAACAAGGTTGACCTGGAGTTAACAGGGCTGCACTGCTAATCAGCCGTTCCCCAGTGAGGACCGGCAGAGGAGCAGATTCAGGATAAGATCGAGTAGTCAAAAAAGGAGTCCAAGATTTCTTCGACTTTGAGGAAGACCCCGAAAGCGAAGAATCTCACTTCGACTTCTTTTTCCTGGGCCCATATCTCTCCCACTGGGAGGCAGACCACTCCCTACACTCATCACAGGTGTTGTCCAGATCACACTGATGGTCCCAGCAAGCCGGACACAGGCTGTGGGATCCCGTCTCAAGGGAGGACATAATGGTACTGCAAGAGCGGCCTTCGGGACCAGGACAGGTATGCATGGAACAAGGTGTACACACAGTTGGAAAAGTAAAAGCATAAAAGTTATTATTCCAATGGCTAGTCTTGGCGGGAGAGAGCGGCAACGTCCATCTGCTACCGAGCCAGAAAGCAAAATGGTTGCTCAGCAAAGGTGTGTGAGTGAGCATGTTAGCCAGCTACCCCTACCACTAACTAGTGGTTGGGGTGGTTTTCCCTGGCTGTGGTTTTCCCTGGCTAAAATTATCATGGCTCGTCTTTCGGCGAATTCCCCTATAAACAGCGGAGGGTTTGTATTTAGTGATAGAACAACTGACTTATGATAAAATGTTATTTTCATTAGTAAAATAAATTTTTGAATATACTTACCCGATAATCATGTAGCTGTCAACTCTGTTGCCCGACAGAATTCTATGGAGGGATACGCCAGCTATCACAATACTAGAAGGGGGTGTTCTTACCAGCGCCACCTGTGGCCAGGTACTCAAGTACTTCTTGTTGACACCTCCTCAATTATTCCTCGGTCCCACTGGTTCTCTATGGGGAGGAAGGGAGGGTCAATTAAATCATGATTATCGGGTAAGTATATTCAAAAATTTATTTTACTAATGAAAATAACATTTTTCAATATTAAACTTACCCGATAATCATGTAGCTGATTCACACCCAGGGGGGTGGGTGAAAACCAGTGTACAAGATTAAAGGATAGCTAAGTATCCCATATTTCATATAACAGTTATCTCAAATAACAATGAAATAATAAGTACCTGGTAAGGAAGTCGAATTGAACCGTTACTCTGTCTCTTTTTTAAGTTCGTCTTCCTTACTGAGCGCAGCGTTCCTCTTGGAGGCTGAATCAACCCAAAGGTGCTAAAGTATACAGGGCTGCAACCCATACTAAAGGACCTCATCACAACCTTTAACCTCGGCGCTTCTCAAGAAAGAATTGACCACCCGCCAAATCAACAAGGATGTGGAAGGCTTCTTAGCCGACCGAACAACCCATAAAAAGTATTCAAGAGAAAGGTTAAAAAGTTATGGAATTATGGGAATGTAGTGGCTGAGCCCTCGCCTACTACTGCATTCGTTGCTACGAATGGACCCAGGGTGTAGCAGTACTCGTAAAGAGACTGGACATCTTTGAGATAGAATGATGCGAACACTGACTTGCTTCTCCAATAGGTTGCATCCATAACACTCTGCAGAGAACGGTTCTGTTTGAAGGCCACTGAAGTAGCCACAGCTCTCACTTCATGTGTCCTTACCTTCAGCAAAGCAAGGTCTTCTTCCTTCAGATGAGAATTTGCTTCTCTAATCAGAAGCCTGATGTAGTAAGAAACTGAGTTCTTAGACATTGGTAGAGAAGGCTTCTAGATAGCACACCATAAGGCTTCTGATTGTCCTCGTAATGGTTTTGACCTTCTTAAATAGTACTTAAGAGCTCTAACAGGGCAAAGTACTCTCTCTAGTTCGTTCCCCACCATGTTGGACAGGCTTGGGATCTCGAACGACTTAGGGCAAGGACGGGAAGGAAGCTCGTTTTAGCCAAAAAAAAACCGAGCCGCAAGGAACATGTAGCCGTTTCAGATGTGAAACCTATGTTCCTGCTGAAGGCGTGGATCTCACTTACTCTTTTACCTGTTGCTAAGCACACGAGGAAAAGAGTTTCTAATGTGAGGTCCTTAAAAGAGGCTGATTGGAACGGTTCAAATCCTGATGACATTAGGAACCTTAGGACCACGTCTAGATTCCAGCCTGGAGTGGACAACCGACGTTCCTTTGAGGTCTCAAAAGACCTAAGGAGGTCCTGTAGATCTTTGTTGGAGGAAAGATCCAAGCCTCTGTGGCGGAAAACCGCTGCCAACATACTTCTGTAACCCTTGATCGTAGGAGCTGATAGGGATTTTACGTTCCTTAGATGTAACAGGAAGTCAGCAATCTGGGTTACAGTGGTACTGGTTGAGGAAAACTGCATTGGCCTTGCACCAGCTTCGGAAGACTTCCCATTAAGACTGATAGACTCTGAGAGTGGATGTCGTCCTTGCTCTGGCAATCGTTCTGGCTGCCTCCTTCGAAAAGCCTCTAGTTCTTGAGAGACTTTCGATAGTCTGAAGGCAGTCAGACGAAGAGCGTGGAGGTTTGGGTGTACCTTCTTTACGTGAGGTTGACGCAGAAGGTCCACTCTAGGAGGAAGAGTCCTGGGAAACGTCGACCAGCCATTGCAGTACCTCGGTGAACCCTTCTCTCGCGGGTCAGAGGGGAGCAACCAACGTCAACCGTGTCCCTTTGTGAGAGGCGAACTTCTGAAGTACCCTGTTGACAATCTTGAACGGCGGGAATGCATACAGGTTGAGATGGGACCAATCCAGCAGAAAGGCATCCACGCGAACTGCTGTTGGGTCTGGAATCGGAGAACAATACAAGAGGAGCTTCTTGGTCATCGAGGTAGCGAATAGAACTATGGTTGGCAGACCCCACAGGGCCCAAAGTCTGCTGCAAACATTCTTGTGAAGGGTCCACTCTGTGGGGAAGACCTGACCCTTACGGCTGAGGCGATCTGCCATGACATTCATATCGCCCTGAATGAGCCTCGTTACCAGCGTGAGCTTTCGATCTTTGACCAAATGAGGAGGTCCCTTGCGATCTTGAACAACTTCCTCGAATGAGTCCCTCTCTGCTTGGAGATGTAAGCCAAGGCTGTGGTGTAGTCGGAGTTCACCTCCACCACCTTGTAAGCTGGAGGGACTTGAAGTTTATCAAGGCCAGATGAACTGCCAACAACTCCTTGCAATAGATGTGAAGTGTCCTTTGCTCCTGATTCCATGTTCCCGAGCATTCCTGTCCGTCCAGTGTCGCACCCCAGCCCGTGTCCGATGCGTCCGAGAAGAGACGGTGGTCGGGGGTCTGAACAGCCAAAGGTAGACCTTCCTTGAGAAGAATGCTGTTCTTCCACCACGTTAGAGTAGACCTCATCTCTTCGGAAACAGGAACTGAGACCGTCTCTAGCGTCATGTCCTTTATCCAGTGAGCAGCTAGATGATACTGAAGGGGGCGGAGGTGGAGTCTCCCTAACTCGATGAACAGGGCCAGCGATGAAAGTGTCCCTGTTAGACTCATCCCCTGCCTGACTAAGCATCGGTTCCTTCTCAGCATGCTCTGGATGCATTCTAGGGCTTGGAAGATCCTTGGGGCCGACGGACAAGTCCAAAAAGCTCGACTCTGAAGATCCATACCCAAGGAAACAATGGTCTGGGATGGAACGAGCTGAGACTCCTCAAAATTGACCAGGAGGCCCAGTTCCTTGGTCAGATCCATAGTCCATTTGAAAATCTCCAGACAGCGACGACTTGTGGGAGCTCTTAAAAGCCAGTCGTCTGACGGAGCCGGACACAAGATCATGATACTGCTGCACAGTCTGTAAACTGACAATCATGGGCAAGAGAGGAAGTACAGTGACAACCCGAATCTGTCTAGACTATCTGGGTCGTACAGACAGCTCCTTAACGGGTTGCTGAGGTTGCCGCACTGCGTCACAACAAGTCCCTTCTGTTGGTTGTTGAACGTCTTCCCCGTGACACATTGACTCCGTAAACAAAAATCCTCTAACAAGGACTAAGCTTGGACTGCATGTCATGCAACACAGCTCAAGGTCTATGGGAGCAGGTGTGGTAACAGACGGGATTAGCGGCTGAAGTGGAACCATTACCTTCCCTGTAAGCATGTTATGCTTAAATAAAAGTCCATAAGAGGTTATGCAGCTAAAGGCTCCCTCCAAATGACAGAGTCCTCAAGGGAATATCAGAAGGAGGGAGAAAAGAACTTTCTCATCTACAGGGACCTTATCCTAGAAAAGCTAAGTTCTCTGAGTGAGGGTTCACTGGTGCAAAAGCAGCAGACTAGAAGGCAACGTTATGAAACTGCTTGACAGTCTAGTGAGTTGGCAACAACCCAAGATATGTTGAGAAGCATGCGGTAAGGTATGCAGAGCATGATGAATGCAGAGTATGCTGTATGCAGAGCATGCTGTATGTAGAGCATGTTGTATGCAGAGCATGCTGTATGTAGAGCATGTTGTATGCATAGCATGCTGAAAGCAGAGCATGCTGTATGCAGAGCATGTTGTATGCAGAGCATGCTGAATGCAGAGCATGCTGAATGCTGAGCATGTAGTAAGCAGAGCCTGCTGTAAGCAGAGCCTGCTGTAAGGAAAGCAGAGCGTGTGCATGGCGTTTAACATTTCTCAGAAATTCCATGACCAGTGCTAGAGTGCTTTATGCATGCTTGCATGGGGTTTAAAAATCAACATAATGTTTACCTTACATTCATAACTCATGATTCATATTTTTGCCATGGTTAGAAAATGGAGGTAAGGTATGCTGAACAGCAGAGTCAGAACGAGCTGGAACAACAACAGTGGAAGGTGCAGAAAGTTCCTGTTCCTGTGGCAGCTGAGGAGACTGACTCACAGGTGGAAGAGGTTGTACCTCCACCGAGAGTTGCACCACCGGTGGAGCAGCCAGGGGAGGAGGAGGAAGAGTGGGGTAATCCTCCTGATCCCTAACCGAAGGTTGCCTTAAAGAAGGCTGAGGCTGAACAACACTGGGAACAGCGAACACAGAAAGAGGTTCAACATCGTACGCCTGGCAGATGGTGCTGCGACTGGGTGCAGCGAGTGCAGGCGGGTTGAGCACAGGCTGAAAGGGTGCAGGGGAGGTGCAACACTCTCAGCCCGACACTCACACAACAGGTCCGAAAGCTGTGCTTGCATGGACTGTAGTAGAGTCTACAACATCGTACGCCTGGCAGATGGTGCTGCGACTGGGTGCAGCGAGTGCAGGCGGGTGCAGCACAGGCTGAACGGGTGCAGGGGAGGTGCAACACTCTCAGCCCGACACTCACACAACAGGTCCGAAAGCTGTGCTTGCATGGACTGTAGTAGAGTCTACAATATCGTACGCCTGGCAGATGGTGCTGCGACTGGGTGCAGCGAGTGCAGGCGGGTGCAGCACAGGCTGAACGGGTGCAGCCGGTTGGTGCACCACCGGTGCAGGCGGGTGCAGCACAGGCTGAACGGGTGCAGGCGGTTGGTGCACCACCGGTGCAGGAGGAGGAGGAGGTGCAACACTCTCAGCACGACACTCACGCATCAGGTCCGAAAGCTGTGCTTGCATGGACAGTAGAAGAATCCACAACATCGTACGCCTGGCAGGTGGTACTGCGATCAGGCGGAGCGAGCATAGGGGGGGGGGGGGGAGTGTAGGCGCACTCTCAGCCCGACAAACTGATGACTGAGGAGAGACAGAGCTAACCCAATGACTGCATCCGGGTTGTTGAACTTTACTTCGTACGTCTGGCATAGGTCTGGACTTTACGTTTAAGAGGTCTTGAGACCTGAGACCAGCGTAACTCTGCCTTTATTTTCTCCTCTAAATCTCTTCTGCAGACGAGCAAAATAAGGGCTCAATCGTCTGCGGGTGGGAGTGACGGTCTCGGTAAGACACGCCCACAACCACCGAGGATCCTTCTGTGCGCCGATCAAGGCCTGCCGAACCCTTATGCCCTTCGACATTGCTTCTCCCCTGGGCTTGGGAGCTTGCAAGAGGTCCCGGACTGGGAGGACGACTGGCGCGCACAAAAGTACCCTCACGCATAACACTGACACACTTTGTGCTAATCACTTATCACTTTGATTTCTGTTTGCACTTATTTCACTGAACTCGAAACTTTAAGTGGTTTGTACCTGAAACACGCAATTCTATCCTTCTCAAAAGTTAGTAATTGCGAAAACAGAATTACAATGTAACAGTAAAATCTAATGAAAGAAAATTCAGTGGCTGGAAAGAGACTAAACACTAGATCACTCTAGAAACGTTTAGTTTCTTCCCCTAAAGAGACTAGGGATAAGAGCAAAACGATAACGACGTTACTCGTACGCCTGGCAGGCTTGAGGGAAACGTTTATCCTCTTTCTCCCTCCGTCTCTATCTCTCTCTCTCTCTCTCTCTCTCTCTCTCTCTCTCTCTTGACTTAGAACCTGAGAGAAGAGCCCAATCATATATATCGTTAAAACATATTATTGTTAAAGGAAAAAACTGAAATATTTCCCAAAGGAAAAGTTCCTTATTAGGATCAAAACCATTAAGTTAAGAAAGAATGAACAAAACGCTAGAAACGGTTACTCTTTACTGCAATGTGAAACCGTGAACATTCTTTCTCTATCGTAACGATAGAGTGCAAGTTGAAACGTTCTGAACGTCAACCACTGCCGAGACAAACAAAACGTTAGTTCAACTTTGAAAAAGTACGAGACTATCAAAGAAATTCTTTCAAAGACCTTAAAATAGCATAATATGTTAACAGGTAAAACCGAAATGACGGGCTCACGATAATTAACTTCGGTACCAAGAAAAGACCGCCTACTATTAGGAAGGTCGAATATAAACAAAAATAAAAATTAATTTTAATAAGTTTATAATAAAAGGAAGTTAATCGAAGAGGCCTATAAGAGGCGGAGAGATATAAAATAAATCTATAACTTTTGTTAAGCAAAATTAAGAAAGAGAGTCTATACTCTCTTAGACACCAACACTTCCGTCTAAGGGAAGGGTCGGCCATTGAAAGGTGAACGAGAGTTCATACTCTCTTCGTCACCAAAAATAATCAAATTAATTCCAAAAGCTAACTAAGCTAAAATAGAAGTTTCCAGTAAAGCGACAGCCGAAATCAAAGAGAAATACTTCACCAAAGTCGTGAAAATACTCCAAGAACATAAGCGTATCCCAGAACGTCTTGTCAGAAGCACGACAGAGGAATAATTGAGGAGGTGTCAACAAGAAGTACTTGAGTACCTGGCCACAGGTGGCGCTGGTAAGAACACCCCCTTCTAGTATTGTGATAGCTGGCGTATCCCTCCATAGAATTCTGTCGGGCAACAGAGTTGACAGCTACATGATTATCGGGTAAGTTTAATATTGAAAAACTGTGATAAGGTTGAAATACCTTTTCCATGAACTATTAGATTTACGTGAAGGGCTAAAGGTACCTTTTCCTTGAAGCTTCTCTTCACACAGACCTTTCTGTCCTCCACCTCATAGACGTCCCCTCATTGATGCATCCGCCTCCCATCTGACCTGAGGCGACAAAACGTGACATGCCTAGAGCTTTGCATATGGCGTCGTACATCTCCGATGTCATGGCAAAAGGTCCTGAAATTGTCAAATGGAATATCAGTGCGTAATAATACAGTACAGTTATCAATAACATACAATGTATAAAATATAGTAATGCATCTAAACACGTACCAGATCTATGTATATGCATAATGTATATCTATCTTCAGAGTAAAATTTTTAATCAATATCATCTAAAAAATATCCGCTAGAGATTAAACATGATCTTATTGCTCAAATGTTCTAGCAGGCGGAACGTATTGCTATTGGCGTCAGCCCGTGGGCTAGTATTTAGGGGTTATCAATTATATAAGTTAGATTTGATTCCCTCGATAATCATAACCCAGCGATTCATGGTTATTGGTTTAAATGAAGGTAAAAATAATTTATTAAAATTTGCTTGAAATTACTGAAATAGTTTTGGGAAAATTTTGTTAATGAAAAATAAAACCTAAATGTTATACTCAGTGAAATAAACATCTTTTTTCTTTAAATTCTGTATCTCCATCAACAGTGGCTGCCGACAGTAGGCCATGGGGTTCAAAACACTGTATTTTGAGAGATCTATTAGATTGTGTAAGTTCCAATGTCCTAATTAATATTGTACAAAACTACAATAAAACCCAATAGGGCACAAAATATGCAGTTACATTGCATGAAATGACCAAGCAATATTAATAACTAAGCACAGGTGCTGTTGTGGACCAATGGACGCCATACAACAAAACTTGCATAGGGTCACCGTATGGGATTCAGGTGGTCCTGTCATAAATTGAACTCGTACATTAGAAAACATAATTACGTAATAAAAAAAAACAACAATCATAAGATTAATTTGTAATACAAACTTACTTTAGTACATAGTAGAGGAGGAATTGACGAAGAATTGACGAAAATCGAAGAATTAACTTGGGGGAGATTCCATAGATTGTTTGTTTACATTGTTACAGTGGTGCCAGATGAGTTAGTCTAAAAATCCCCAAACCCATGATGAAAAATCCCCAAAACAACCCAAAAATTCCCATTTCCACATATATATATATATTTTCTTCTGATCCTGTAACTTTATACTATTATATAAATTACTCACTTCATATGAGTGCAAGCAAACTAATTACAACATATATAGGCTAAAGGTTTACTCATCTAGGGCTAAATCTCCATATCTGGCAACACTGGCCTTGGCTTACAACTGGCCAAAGCAGCTTGCTCAACGAAAATCCCTAGACTCAAAATTTTTCCCAAATATGAGCAAATTTCCCCATTTTATTCGTTAACATGAATTAAAATAAGCGCTACATATACATCGGCATCTTCCTAAAATATACTATATTTTGTATTTTCTTTCATAAATAGTATTCTTTTCAACCAAAAGCGTTAGAATTTCGATTACAACAGATAATTAGAACAATCTGAACTATAAGATTTTTCCCAAGATTCACTAGAAACTCCCTATTTTGGGACAATTTCCTTAAAAGTAGGGGTCCCTTGTGCGACGTATTTCTTGTGCATTCCAGGTTCGATGCAACGGCTCCTCTGATAATCAAAAGAGATTTAAGTCTTTATCTTTCTTTTAGTTTCTTTTGTCTTTATCTTTCTTTTAGTTTCTTTTGTCTTTATCTTAAGATCGTCTTTAATAAACTCTCTCTCTCTCTCTCTCTCTCTCTCTCTCTCTCTCTCTCTCTCTCTCTCTCTCTCTCTCTCTAAATTCTTCACTTTTCTTATTTCAAAAGTTTACCTGAAATCATTCCTCTTAACAAAAATTATTGATAATAAATAGTTACTTCAACTTCCTCTTCCAAAAGTTTAAAGAGAGAGAGAGAGAGAGAGAGAGAGAGAGAGAGAGAGAGAGAGAGAGAGAGAGAGAGAGAGAGAGAGATGAACACCAAAGAAGCTCATACGAACAACTGTCACAAGATTTCTCGTCTATGAAATGTTCGATTTGTCTTGATGTCGGCGACTTCGTTTGTAATAAATCTAATGATTGTTATAATAAGTAAAATACTATAAAATGTTATAAATCCTAACTTTAAATAAGGAATTTAGGCTTTTAGTGTAGGCCTATAAGTGCTTATAATAAGCCTGAAAAGCTCAAATTCATAACTACTTATACGAAGTCGAAGTTATCTAATAAGACCTTCGAACACAAAAACGAAATATTTCGCGAATATTGTAAATTAAGAATTTCATTCGTAAAACTAGACCTACGTTATTGTTTTTATGTAAATTTTCTCTAATATTTGAATGAAATTTACATATATTTGTAAGATTTCTCTTGACCTGAGAAAATATTTATGTATCTGACAGTTAGTAAACTGTAGTTGGTCGCAGCCAAGGCCAGATGAAACATGTAGGTGTAGCAGCCTCGTCCCTCATTCTGTGTCTAAGATTATTATACATTTGGCAACAAGTTTCGATAAAGACGAGCTGTGATTGGCTGAATTGAAATGGAGTTCTGTGATTGGTTGATTCAAAATGGGTGGAAGGTATAAATAGGAGGAGCCTACCAGTTGGCACTCAGTAGAGGGGGAGGGGAGGGTGGGGTAACAAGGGGATGGGAAAAGGGACTGGGGATAAGGGGAGGAGGGAATTGGGGCTTTGGGGGCTGGGGGAGGGAGGGAAGGGGCTGGGCTAGGGTAGGGGAGTGTTGGGGTTTAGGGTAGGGTGGGAGTGGGTTGGGCTGGGGGAGGGTAAGGTGGGAATGGGTTGGGGGTTAGGGTAGGGTGGGAATGGGTTGGGCTTGGGGAGGGATGAGGGGTAGGGTTGGCGGTTAGGGTAGGGTGGGAGTGGGTTGGGCTGGGGGAGGGATGAGGGCTAGGGTGGGAATGGGTTGGGGGTTAGGGTAGGGTGGGAATGGGCTGGGGGAGGGATGAGGGGTAGGGTGGGAGTGGGTTGGGCTGGGGGAGGGTAGGGTGGGAATGGGTTGGGGGTTAGGGTAGGGTGGGAATGGGTTGGGCTTGGGGAGGGCTAGGGTGGGATTGGGTTAGGCTGGGGGAGGGTTGGGGATAGGCTAGGGTGGGGATGGGTTGGGCTGGAAGAGGGTTGGGGGTAAGGCTAGGGTGGGAATGGATTGGGCAAGGGGAGGGATGAGGTTTGGGGCCAGGATAGGTTGGGCTGGGGTAGGGTGGGACAGGTCTATGGGCTTGGGTAGGGTAAAAGTGGGTGGGGCTAATGTACAATTGGGTAGTGTGTGGTTATGGGCAGGGTGGGTATGTGTTGGAGCTCTGAGGTTAGGGATATGACTAATGGCCCAGGGAAGACCAGGCAATGGCTGCTGATAAGTCAGCAGGTAAACCTACAGGCTCCACCAGACACCATATCCTTACCTCATATGGATGGTGAGGTTGCAGACACTATAAGAAACAACTAAGCAAAGAAATCAATTATTAAAGTTATGCAAGACCTAAAAGTTTATAATTTACTTTAAATTAAAACATAATAAACTCCATTTGGAAACTCAATTTATTATTTGACAAGTCTCTTTCGTTCGTTTTAGATGATCTCAGCCATAAAATAAGGGGTGAGGGGAGGAGGACACGTTGTTGCAACCATTTCTTCAGTATTTGCGTTCGTTAGGTGTTCAAGTTTGACTTCATTTGGACAAGTATTTATCATACCAATTTTTCTCGGTACATATATGCTTAAACTTAACAAAAACACCTTATTTATAATCATTAAGAATTACTAGACTCACTTTACTTTATAATTGTTTCATGTAGATTTAATATATGAAGACGAAGTCAAATCACTTCGAGCATTCGTTCGAGTTAAGATTTGACACAAGTGTAGCAACAATGTAGTTCTATTTGCGTTCGTATGTCTTCGATTTGGACTTCAATTTAACATAAGCAATTTCACATAAGCAATTTCACATATATTATTTGCGGTATAACTATCATTGAATTCATCAAAAAAACTCCATGATTTTATTTAAGCATTACAAGCTTTATAAGCTGTATTTGTAATGAATAAATATCATATATGAAGACGAAGTCAAATCCCTTTGAACGTTCGAACCCAACTGCCTTGAATTACAGACGAGAGAAATCTTAATCTTAATTTCATCATCTTTAGTTTTATAATTCAAAGGAAAATATCATTAGGAACAACAACATTAGAAACAACATCCCAAAGACAAACAACACTGAAACAACAAGAATTAAGATGTCAAGAAAAACAACAGTGAAGGTTTGAATAACACCAAGAAAAACAAGATTAGAAGGAACAACATAGAAAACAACAGTTATGGAAACAACAACAACATTAAGAGCAACAACACCAAGAACTACAACAGTAGCAACAACATGAGGAACAACACTAAGAACTACAACAGTAGCAACAACATAAAAAACATCAAAACAGAACAACAACAGTAGCAACAACATAAAGACCAACAACACAGAATAAAAACAGTAGCAACAACATCAAGAACAACAACACATAACAACAGTAGCAACAACATAAAGAACAACAACACAGAACAACAGTAGCAACAACATAAAGAGAAACAACACTCAACAACAGTAGCAACAACAACACGGAACAACAAAAACACAGAACAACAACAGTAGCAACAACATAAAGAACAACAACACAGAACAACAGTAGCAGTAACATAAAGAACAACAACACAGAACAACAACAGTGGCAACAACATAGAGAACAACAACACAGATCAACAACAGTAGCAACAACATTAAGAACAACATCACAGAACAACAACATTAGCAACAGCATAAAGAACAACAACACAGAACAACAACATTAAGAACAACATCACAGAACAACAACAGTAGCAACAGCATAAAGAACAACAACACAGAACAACAACAGTGGTAACATCAATAAATCAAATACCAAAAACAACACCAAGAACAACAAACACAATAAAAACAACACGGCATCAACACCAAGGACAACAACATCAAGAATAACACACACTAATACAACAACAGTACCAAGAACAACACACAACAACTTTAACAACAACATCAAGAACAACAATCAGCAAATACATCAAGAACAACAACACAGAACAACAACAGTACTATCAACATCATGAATAACAAACACCAAAGCAACAACAACTCAGGTTCAGGTTCTGGGGTGAGGCATCGTAGCCTCTGCAATTAGAGAGAGAGAGAGAGAGAGAGAGAGAGAGAGAGAGAGACTCGTGTGCATATCACTTGGTTAAGATCACACGAACGATAGTCTACAGGAAACTAGTAGTTAAAACTTCGTTTTAAGCTTGAAACTTTTATCTTTCTCTGTACGAACAATAATAACGAAAAATATTCAGATAATTAATGGAAGAAAAACGAGGAAGAGTGTTGCAGGTTGCAGGAGGACATAGGCCTATTTTGGTGTTTGTTTGTTTGAACAATGATACTTATTTTGTTCTTCCAGTCTCACTGTTCCATTTAATATGACGGAAAAGTTAAATTGAAATGTGTTATCGTTAATAATAAATGAAATTATAAAAAAGGCAAATAATTTCACATCATTTTAGTGTGTATCCAGTTACCCGGAGAAAGCTGATCTCACCCTTGCGATATCAAACAATAAGGGTTATTTCAGTTGTTGTTCTTTTACAATGGTATACGTCCTTTTAACGGAAGAATTTTCATATTGTTTTAATCACATGTACTGTATATATGAAGAGAGAGAGAGAGAGAGAGAGAGAGAGAGAGAGAGAGAGAGAGAGAGAGAGAGAGAGAGAGAGAGAGAAATCTTTTCTAACAAAAAAAGTTCAAGTTTAATCGTCCATACTAAACCAAGGTCCATCTAATTAATTTCCACCGTGATTGGTCTACATACGGACATAAGGTAGCTTCCCCCATCGGCCTCTGTTCTAAATCGAAAATATCAATAATGAAATGGAAGATCCTCACTCACATGTATCAGTAACAAAATAAAATAAGAAAATCTCATCACAACGAAACTCCTTATTTGAATCAACTCTTTCCCAGAAAATTTCGTTCAAACTTCTATACGTTTGATCATGAAACTGAGATGACACTGAAATCAAATGCGGAGAGAGAGAGAGAGAGAGAGAGAGAGAGAGAGAGAGAGAGAGAGAGAGAGAGAGAGAGAGAGAGAGAGAGAGAGTAGTGAAAAGTTTCACGTGAATGAAACTTTTGACAGAATAATAAAATATTTGATGTGATCATTGATGTTCCCGATACTTATATCCAACAGCATTTCGGTTCAATTGAGAACATTTCTATTTAATAATTGATTTTGAATCTTTTGAGTAAATAATTGGTTTTACCATTATAGTTTTTCTTCCTCTCTTTCATAAGAAAATACTTATAAATCATTAGGTAACAGAATCGACAAATAGATATTCACATATAGGACACATTTCAGCATTAGGCCTATAGTGGAGGCCCGGCTTCATGCATGAGACTGTCATGTTTCAAATTTGGCAACATCTGTAATTAACGCCTACATAATATCATGATTCTTAATTAAATTATTTCATGAGAGAGAGAGAGAGAGAGAGAGAGAGAGAGAGAGAGAGAGAGAGAGAGAGAGAGAGAGAGAGAGAGAGAGAGAGCAAGTTCCCTTAGAGAGAATCAATTCTCTCTAAGGGAACTTGCTCGTTTCCTTC
>NC_090731.1:2443963-2456463 GCF_036898095.1 Palaemon carinicauda
ATTTGGCTCTTTTACCTAGTTGAAAGAGCAAACCACTATTTCCTAACAGTTTGCCCGAATGGCGTATTCCTATTGGCTGAGGACTATGTTTCTTTACCGTTGCCCCGAAAGGAGCGTTCCTATTGGCTAATTTCCTTACTGTTGCCCGAATGGAGCGTTCCTATTGGCTAAGGACATGGAAAGATAACTCTCTAGTCGTTCCTTAAGGCTGGATTTTTTTTCCAATGTTTTACTTCCAAAATGACCTCACTGAGGGCCATCTTTTGATACCTTTAGGAACATGGCTGAGTGCACTCAATCAACTGAAAAATTATTGTATTTTTTATTTAAAAATACATATAAAATATTCATTACATATAATAGATGAATAAGATATGAAATGAATATATTTTACACAATAATAATGTCTAGATAAACAGTATCTTTGCATTTATAGAATATATAATATTCAAAAGAGATTTTTGTTTTACGTCTGATCATGTTCTCATTTGATTTACGATTCAAAGTTATCAATAGTTGGAAACTAGTCTGCTCATATGTTAAAATTCCAGATAGATTATCGGCATCTATTTGGATCTGAAATCATATCACTCGAATGCACTTTTGTTGCATCATTATGTCGTCATGAAGGGTAAATCACCACTTGTTCTCTCTCTCTTCTCTGACCATACTCCTTTTCTGGTCTGTTGGCAAGTAGACCACCCTCACTCAATGTTTATCGTTACTCTTTTTTTCATAATATCTCCCCTAACAGGTGTGGCTCCTGAGAGCATCAAGCTGTTACTGCCACATTCATCCTCTAACTACTGAATCAAGGATGAGCTCCCTGAGCAGTGAAGCTTCGTCAGTCGCTTCATAGGCCTACACATAAGGCACACCAGCCTAATTTATACCTGTCTTTCAGGCCCTCCTACCATTCCTGGATATCATCTTTATCTCATACTAACCCGTATTTCTGAATGACAGTCTTTTTACGTAGCACATTGCCCTCATTTCCACTACAAGGTCGATTGACGATAGATATTTGAATGCCTCTTCTCTTTGCTAATCTTTTCACCACTGCAATGAATCTCCATATTCGCTCTCGATCAATTTTTCTTAAAAATATATTTACACTACATAACAGTTCATCTAAAGAGCTTCAATCATTTCAATTTCATTTTAGGTTCCTAAAGAAGAAGGGCTTCAACAATTCCTTCACAAATTCCAAATTTAACTTAAAAAAAAAAAAGAATAAAATACTCTTCTCTTGCATATACTCATATCGTATCCTTCTAAATGTTCCTATATTCAGACTAGTTTATTCTCTCTTGCTGTTATCCATGACATTTACGTGAAATATATTCACGAGAATCAACCAAGTCCATTTTTCTTCACCCTCTATACAAACATTCATTACTCCATTTAATCTATCTCGCTTTTACTCTCAACTTTCTCCTCTTGCAGACACTTCATAACTTTTTTACAAGAATCTATCATTTCTCCTTACTATCCTCACTCAGGGAGTGCCAGGCAGTGGCTGCTGATGACTCAGCAGATAGACCTATAGGCTCCCCCCAAAACCCCCAATCTTAGCTCACAAGGATAGTAAGGTTACAGACACTAATGGCACTAACGAATCTGAGCGGGACTCGAACCCCCGACTGGCAAACACCAAGTAGAGACGTTACCAATCAGGCCACAACAAACATTTAACCTTGATGTCACTCCATCCAATAGGATGTTGAACAACCATCAAGAATGTTTTAGACTTACTTTTTACACCATTCCAGTCCCTCACCTGCCTATATAATCTAACATGCATCATCTCTATCACAACTAGTTTTTAGGGCTCTCAAAAAAAAAAATAGAATTTTCTATATTATGGTTCTCAACACCGTCCACAATGTCTCATTTTTCCAGGTCTACGTACAGTATGCTACCGGCAGATATTTCTCTTTGTTTTGAAACCTCTGGCATACCTGTGTTCATAGGAAGTACCCTCTGCATAAAACCACACCCTTTCCTCCCCCATTTTACCCCTCCGTCACCTGCCTTACATCCTGAATCAGATTCTACCATAGACATCCCGTGGTAAAAAAAGTAAAAGCTATATCTTTATAATTCTTACAATCGCCTTTATTCCAATACCTTCATATAAGGACAATAATACACACACACACTCACACAGATATATACTATATATATATATATATATATATATATATATATATATATATATATATATAGATATATATATATATATATATATATATATATATATATTATATTCTCGTTTTCATGCAACAAACTCCAGGCCTCCGGCCACTTGGTGAGTTTTAGAGCATGAGGAATAGAAGGAAAGATATAATTTTCGTTTCCCAGCATCTCACAGAATGAAGAGAGAGAAGAGAGAGAGAGAGAGAGAGAGAGAGAGAGGAGAGAGAGAGAGAGAGAGAGAGAGAGACCTATTCTCACTTAATCAACAGAAGTATACAACCAAAGACGATCCATTGAAACTTTTCTTTTTCTATCTTCGTAATTTCATTCACCCTTATAACCATCAGGTTTCTCATTATAACCATCAGGTTTCTCATATTTGCTGTCAACTTTTTTTTTCTTTTACTCATAAATACTTTGAATAGCTTTCACTAATTATAGCAGTTTCTCTTCACTACCCATAATAAGTACTGTATCGTCAGAGAATATCAAAAACCCTTTCTAAATTCTGTTTCAATCTTATTTCCTTATTCTATAACTCCCCATTTACAAATATTTTCTTTCCTCACACATGTGGTATTATCATCTATCTATCTATCTACACAAAACATACACACGCACACTTATAATATGTGTTCCTTTATGTGGTTAACATCAACAAATAAAATGACAGCTTTTGAAGACAGCAGAGACTGGAACCAGGCTCTAAGACATCTGGAGATAGCTAAGTTTATAAAAATTCGAATGTGTCTTGGATGAATAGCCAGTGTTCATTTTCTCAACTCTGCTAGACTTGGCCTAACGATGATCTTCAAAACAGACAATATAGAATTCCTACAATGGCTAATTATTCTATAAAAATTGCCTGGGAGTCAACTGCACCATTTTTTTTAACACTAACGGCTGTCAATCTGGGAAAATGTTTGTCGTAGTTCAGCAAGATGTGAATGACCCTTTTTTTCCAAAACAATGCATAATGTTTTTCACGCCTTTTAAGAGTAGTATCGTCTAACGTGTAAAACAGAATAATAGCGCAATCTAGCATTAAATGTTGCCGTTCTCTTTTCGTATATAGTGTAGCGGTATCTTCAACGCCAAGAGAATGTTTGTGCATCGACTTTCAGTGATTTCATTGCTCGTCTACTACTACTTCTTCTTCTTCATAACCACCTACTCTTTATCGTCTCCTCCCTTTTTTCGTATCCCTGTTCTCTTTGTGGTATCCCATGTCCCTCCGTCGCCTCCTACATACATCTCCTCATATTTTTCTTCCATACTCATCGACACTGATCAAATCTTATATTACTTTTGTTTTATTCTCTCTCTCTCTCTCTCTCTCTCTCTCTCTCTCTCTCTCTCTCTCTCTCTCTTTCTCTCTCTCTCTCTCTCTCTCTCTCTCTCTCTGCGTATATATACAGTATACAGTCTATACTGTATATAATTCATATATACATATGTAAACATACAGGTATCCCCGTGCATCTACAATACTGTAATAATATACAATAATGCGATTCGACTAACTATAAGAAAAAGAGAGAACTCTTGACAAGCGACGAATGATAAAGGTCCGATGCATTTCACTGCGGAGAGGAGAAATACATTTATTTTTTTTTTAAATGGAAGAAACACTATAATTCACACTGAAGTCCATCCAAAAAACATTCCAGTGTGGTATCAACTCATACTTTTGCTTTAATATTCTTAATTATTTAAAACTGCTGATAACGTACCTACCATAACAAAATGATTAAAATGCCTAATTCCTACCTTGACACGTTGAGTAAAGTTTATGTTCGTATGTTCATCGCTGACTTTCTGGGAACAGCATGCACAGTGGTGATAGATTTCATCAGTATAATCTGAATGAAAATAGAAGATATAAAAGGGGCTTATTATGTGTAGTGCAAGAAGCAATTAAACATTAACAAGTGGATCGACATCAAAATTACATAGACAGTACTGAGGTAAGTCGTTATGGGGCACTCATTAAATTGACTAAGCTTTGATGTAAATAAAACTATATAGAACAATTATTTTTCTTTTGAGAGGGTAGGTCAGAAAATAAATTCTACGAAAATACTCCAAGACAGTAAACAGAGCCAACAATTAACGGTGGTCGTTAATTGCCATTCAAATACTATGTACCATAACTTGAATAGAGATAGCGAAAGACCCACCTATACCGGACAGCAAAAGGCAGAAGTAAAAACGTATGTAGCATAATTGGATGGGACTTGATACAAAGAAAATAAAATATCGTAATCCTAGTATCAAATTTCAAGCATCACAAAAACATGTCTGTAACACTTTTATATATACTACTGATGCAAGACTCATGACCTAGCTATTTTCTTCGACTGTTCATTTTTTTTTCTCCCGTGATAAGTCCAACAGAATTGAAAATGCTGCACTTAAAGAAATTGCCCTGAAATACAACTACAGTGCAGTAGTAGTTAACCCCTTGAGAGAAGAATTGTTTGGTAATCTTAGTGTTGTCAGTTGTATGAGGACAGAGTCTCCGAGAATGTGTAAAGGATAGGCCAGACTATTCGGTGTATGTGTAGGCAAAGGGAAAGTGAACTGTAACCAGAGAGAAGGATCCAATGTATTACTGTCTGGACAGTCAAAGACCCCATAACTCTAGCGGTAGTATCTCAACAGGTGGCTGGGGTCCTGGCCAACCTACTACCTATTAAAGACATTCGAACACGAAATACGTCTATTTCCCGTTAGGATAAAGTGAACGAATTTGATACATAAAACTAGGCCTACGCCAATGCTTTCTATGTAGGTTTTCCCTTTTGTTTGAATAATTTTGACTTAATTACCTGGGAAGATAATTAATTTGTCTTGCAGTTAGTCTAGTGAAATGGGATAGGACTCACATCTACGGTCCATTGCAAGGAGCTGCTTCTTTTAGTAAATGTGTGTGTGTGTTTGTACAAACATATTACCATGAACATATCAGATTTATAGTCGATGATAAGTCTATAATTTATTGAAATTATATATATTTGAAAATTTGGATTTTATAATAAAGTTGAAAATCATATAGATAATATAATGAAAATAACAATAAATGACACATGGTGAACAAAATAGAAATATCTATATCTAAAAAAGAAAAAAAAAATAAGAATGATTTGAGTGGGCGATGAGCAGCTCTGCCAAATTTCCTCCTCACAATATTATTTCCCTCTCTAACACTGATACCGCTCTTGGCTTCCTACTTACATTTGGCACAAGCGGAACTCTGCCAAGACAACGTTTTACCATTTTAGGGAATATATGGAATTGAACTCTCTCTCTCTCTCTCTCTCTCTCTCTCTCTCATAATTGATAACTCACACATCGTTGACTATTGTCAAAACACACACACACACACACACACACACACACACACACACACATATATATATATATATATATATATATATATATATATATATATATATATATATATATATATATATATGTGTGTGTGTGTGTTTGTGTGTGTGTGTGTGCGTGTATTACGTAAACTGAATAACTATGACCAAAACTTAGAAGTTATCTGATTTAGCGAGTTATTCGCCAACATAAAAACTCACCAAATTTCCCTCTGACATTGAAGCAACTCTACCGATTTGCCTATTATTTTTATATGTTCATAATTCTCTTTTCATAATGATTTAACATTTTCAGAATAGATCGTAGGACGATTGAGAACGCATTTCTAATATTTAGGAATATAAAGAAGAAGAAGAAGAAGAAGAAGAAGAAGAAGACGAATTCTAAAGAGATTTGCAAGGAAGATGAACTATACTGTCCGGGAATAAACGGAGATGAAATATGACGAGAATGCTCTCTCTCTCTCTCTCTCTCTCTCTCTCTCTCTCTCTCTCTCTCTCTCTCTCTCTCTCTCTCTCTCTCTCTCTCTCTTACACCGGAAATTAGAATATGATAGAATTTTCCATAATTGGAGTGAAAACGAACGAAGAATTAAGGAATGAAATCCTCGGAAAAGAACAAAATTCATCTTCAGCGTTAAATTTCTCCCGTTTTCCTTCGGAGACACTATGAAGATCCCCGAGAGAGAGAGAGAGAGAGAGAGAGAGAGAGAGAGAGAGAGAGAGAGAGAGAGAGAGTTGGAATTCCTTAATCTTTCGATTATTCCATAATTGTTAACACGAATACAAAGGAAATTGATAGGGAAGGCGAACATTACATTCTGGGAATGAATGAAGATGAAACAAGAACGCTTCCAGAATGTCTTCAGAGAGTCAGATTTGCCTCAAAAACGTTTTAGGAGATAAATGTTACGATTTGCACAGAAAGAAAACTATGAATAAATCTTTCCTTTTGTTATGGTTTTTAATTCCTTTCAGTATTTCTTCATCTTGTGGATTCTCTCTCTCTCTCTCTCTCTCTCTCTCTCTCTCTCTCTCTCCTCTCTCTCTCTCTCTCTCTCATACCTGAAGACATTTGGACTCCAGTTGAAGCCAAAAAAGAATTTTTCGTATTCTAATGGCTTTCTCTCTCTCTCTCTCTCTCTCTCTCTCTCTCTCTCTCTCTCTCTCTCTCTCTCTCTCTCTCAACTTGCTTTTTTTTAAATAATGCTAAATTCAGGAAAGGTTTCGGTAATCATAGATATGGCTTCTCAAGTTTTCAAAATGGAGGCAATGAAGAAAGCTGTAAGAATTCTCCTTAACGGAGGATGGCAATGGGTACATCGGTTTATCGAACCTGGTTAGGTGAGACTGTGAGAAAGGAAGAGCTTTTGCAGAATCTTCTCAAGGAAATCGGAGAAACTACCCAGGAAGAAGGTGAATTTCTTCCAGCTGAAGGAATGTTCCAAGAAGAGCTGGAAGATGGTGAATTTCTTCCAGCTGAAGGAGTGTTCCAGGAAGAGCTGGAAGATGAAATCGATCTTCTTGCTGAAGGAGTGTTCCAAGATGCACTGGAAGATGAAATTGATCTTCCTGCAGGAGTACTCCAGGATGAACTGGAAGAGGAAATTGATCTTCCAGCTGAAAGAATGTTCCAAGAAGACCTGGAAGATGGTGAATCTCTTCCAGCTGAAGGAGTGTTCCAAGAAGAACTTGAAGATGGTGAATTTCTTCCAGCTGAAGAAACTTTCTAGGATGAACTGGAGGACGAAATCGATCTTCCTGCTGGAGAAGAGGTCCAGGATGAACTGGAAGATGAAATCGATCTTCCAGTGGAAGAACAAGAAAAAGAGGCGGGTCTTCCTCAAAGAGGAGAAGAGGAGGATGTAGAAGAAGAGAAGAAGGAGAAGGAGGAAGAAGAAAAAGTTCCTACTCTTGAAGAACATCAGTCTGAAGACGATTCAAAGACACAGAAGTGATAAAAAGTTCTCAAATAAAAAGAGGAGAAAAAGAAAGCTCTCAAAGGAAGAGACCAGTAATGCTGAAGTGTCTAAGGAAGAGACCAGTAATGGTGAAGTCACTAAGGAAGAGATGAATAACAGAGAGGTATCAAAGAAAGAGAAGAATAATAAAAAGCTCTCAAAGAGAGAGAACAGGAAAAGAGAGCTCTCAAAGGCAGAAAAAAGATATAGAAATCTCTCAAAGGAGCGGAGCAGTAATGAAGAGCTCTCAGAGGAAGAGGAGAGATTTGGTTCTGTGGACATCCTGGAGGTCAAAGAGCATCTAATACTAGAAGGATGGCACCTCAAAATAGAGGTCAGAGAGCATCTAATGCTAGAAAGATGGCACCTCAAAAAGAGGTCAGAGAGCATCTAATGCTAGAAAGATGGCACCTCAAAATAGAGGTCAAAGAGCATCTAATGCTAGAAGGATGACACCTCAAAATAGAGGTCAGAGAGCATCTAATACTAGAAGGATGGCACCTCAAAATAGAGGTCAGAGAGCATCTAATGCTAGAAAGATGGCACCTCAAAAAGAGGTGAAAGAGCATCTAATGCTAGAAGGATGACACCTCAAAATAGAGGTCAAAGAGCATCTAATGCTAGAAGGATGACACCTCAAAATAGAGGTCGGAGAGCATCTAATGCTAGAAGGATGACACCTCAAAATATAGAGGAACAGTTCACATCAAAGGGACACCAGAACATCCAGAGTAGATCTATTGGAGGCTAGTTCACTCATCATACTGCCTAGACCAGCAACAGCTGTCCCCGAAGGGGCAGCAGCTGGGTTGAGGCAGCAACTATTTCTAGTAGCCAAAATAAAGACTGACCTATCAATACCCCAGGTATGTCGACACGAAGCAGCAGAGGCATAGTAAAGTCAACGGGAGAGAATGAACAATCCTATAGGAAAGGGTCCACACTCAGGGGGAGTACAGGAATGAAAGGCAGCAGCTAGTCTTATTTTTCTCTTTTTAAAAGATAGGCTCACTTTGTGTGAGACAGTAATTGACCGACGACAGTCCCTAAGACCAGCTGCTTATTGTATGTGTGAGGGTGTGTGTTCATACTTACGCTTATCAATTCCGTAGTAGTAACTAGTCCTAATTGACTAACTTGACTCATAAATATATATATATATATATATATATATATATATATATATATATATATATATATACTGTATAATATTCATAAAATCTAATAAATCAAGTATTTATGTGTATGTAAACACGTATGCATGCATTTATTTCACATTGAAAATTGATAATAGACAGATAGCCGTCACCACGTCAGAGATCAAGAGCTGTCATTGTTAAGTGGAAAAATGACACACAACTAATGAGGATGGTTTGGATGAAGATGACAGAGAGAGAGAGAGAGAGAGAGAGAGAGAGAGAGAGAGAGAGAGAGAGAGAGAGAGAGAGAGAGAGAGAGAGTTTAGAATAGCAGTGTGACATGTAGATGAAAATGCTTATATATATATATATATATTATATATATATATATATATATATATATATATATATATATATATATATATATATATAATTTAAAGATTAGTCTTAGTTGCATCGACTTGTTTTCTCCTAGGGTAGGAAACATCAGAGGTTGGATCATACAACACACTAACTCTCTTGGTCAAAAGCCCAAGTAGATAAAAAGGGCGTCTTCCGTGAAAGGAAGCGATCTGCTGCTGGGCCTAAGGTTCATAGCGAGGGGCCTTCAGAGACTGAAGGACCCGAACCGCGTTCCCAGGAGGAGGTTGAGATCCGACGGGGGACAAGTTATCTCAAACTTGCATAAGCAAAGGCACCGATGGGAGAGAATCCCCTTCCAGACATTAGTCACAAAGGACCGAACACTTCGCCTGGAAGACCGACGCTGAAAAGTGTCCGAGGTGCCAAGACATCTTTTCCGTAACCTGTTGCAAAAGGCCTCTCTGAGAGGGGTGGTGTAGGATCGTCCCAGGCGAGAAGTCGAAGCAGAGCTACAGCTCAGGAAAGCGTTAGCATGTGGCTGCTTGGAAGATCGTGCCGTGCAGGAAGATCCCTCGGAACTCCGTCAGGAGCTGTAGAAGGTCCGGGAACCATTCTGCGGGTTGCCATAGCGAAGCTATTGGAGTCATTGATAAGATCCTGCTTATCCTGACTTGGCTGAGGACTTGTTCACCAGACCGAATCGGGGGGGGGGGGGGGGGGGGAAACAAGGTACACCTCTAGGCTGCCCCATTGATCTTGGAATACATCTTGTTTGAGGTCCTGGGGAACGGTCGAGTGGGAGCCTGAAGATCAGGGCCGCTGCGAGCATAACCCCAGTCGGGGACCCCACAAAGTTAAGACTTTGTTGGATACAAGATGATTCGAAGACACTAGGAGCCCACTATCTCAGTGGTTTTGCAAGCACATTCCTTAGATTCTTCGACGTGAGCATTTTGCTAAACAAACGGTTTATATATATATACATATATATATATATATATATATATATATATATATATATATATATATATATATATATATATATATACATATATATATATATATATATATATATATATAAAAAGTTTATATATATATATATATCTATCTATATATATACATATATATATATATGTGTATATATATGTACACACACATACATACACACAGTATGCGTAAAACTTCGATTTTGTTTAGTAGCACAAATATTCCTATCCTCATTCCTTCAGATCCTTTTCCTCATCCAGCCGTAACTAGAGTTGGCAATTCAAATAATGTAAATATTGATAAATAAAATTGGAAATTAAAAAAAAAATTTGAGATATTACGGTGGTTTAAGTATTAAAAATATTCGTCTGTAATGTTAAATTTTGGTCATGAAAATCTGATTGATTTAAGAAGTCTCTTAGGGACTGGTAATTTGTAACAGTCCAAGTGCCTTAATATATGATTGGATATTTCTTTATTAATATGTAAAGACTGATTTTCACTGTGTGAGCTTTCTTGTATCTTGCACAGGGTCAACATGACGAATAAATGAGTAAAGAAAGAGTATATTTGAACATCATGACACTAAAGAAAAAATATCTTTTATCTTTCCATTTTGGAAACAGGAAAAGTTATTCCTTTTAGTATTACCAGATAGTCATTGGTGTGTCTTATCTATTCATCTTTTATATTCGTGATGATGATCAATATTTCATTTCTTATTTACAAACAAATGTGTTTGTGTTTCTTAGGTACCTCTTGTTGCCAAGTGAAGATGCTAATTTCATTCTTGTTTTTGGATTAGTGGGAGATGAAATTGTTCTGCTGTTGTTGAATATACATTGCCAACAAATGCTCCTTTTTTTTTTTTATTTCTTTAGCAGTAAACGTTGAGCATCAGATTCCCTAATGGCATCATAATGATGTTTTTAAAAACTTAATATCCCCATGACCTGACTTTATGTAAAGTTCCTTGGCAATGGCTCTGCTTTTAAAACTGTCATGATCCGCCATTATGTGAAGGTTTGTCTTCAGTCTCCATAAGTGACCTTGGTGCAATTTTCGCTGATCTGCGAAACCCGAAAATGTCTAAGGAAGCGACGTAAATAGCATTTTAGTAGCGTGATTCCTTTCATTATGGACCGAATCTGTCGTTCCCTTTTTCCTTCTTTCATCGTTTCGCAGTTTTATTTGTCAGAGTTTGTCAGGATGTGTTCTCAAATTTATGAAGACCGAATGGTTGTCAAATTTTCCGTCAGTAGGATGAAAGGTGAATTGCGGTGTCCTTTTCATTTCGAAGATTTGGGAGCCAGAAAAGTAGAAGTATTATTATTGCAGAAAATATTCTTTTTTTTTTTTTGGGGGGGGGGGCCTCACATTTCTCATGAAAAGATTTATTTCATCTTAAATAAGTTTAGTTAAGAGAAACATTCTTGCCTTTCATCTACAGGAGGGATTTCCCATCTGTATTATGCTTGCGATGAAGAAATACGATATACTTTACCCTCCCGAAACCTGTGTCAATAAACACAGTACTGAGGACAAGAAAGGTGATGAATAGTGAATAGACCTATACAAGTATCTTTAGAATTGGCAAAATCAGCTTATTGAGTTGACATGTTTACTTATGTTGTCTTGATATGATAATGCTTGCAATCATATGCTAACTCTCTCTCTCTCTCTCTCTCTCTCTCTCTCTCTCTCTCTCTCTCTCTCTCTCTCTCTCTCTCTCATTGGATATTAAAGGTTTAAAGGTTTCAAGGTTTCAGATCCAGTTTCATCAGAGTAGGCACTCACCAGAACGTCATTCAGGCAAGGCCTAACATAGCAGTAGCCTCCCCAGTAAACAGTTTATTGAAATTTTAATAATTTTAATAATAAATATAATTTTCAATGCTATGCGAACTCGTTACCACATTATATATACTTGGCTGACTGTAATCAATTATATGGATGGATTGCTGTTGGTCAATTTTAACAAGTTGCATCACTCAGAAATATTTTCTTTTGTTATTATTTTCTATAATTTTTTATTTATTGAACATCATTAATGAAAAAAATGTGAAATATGAATATTAATATTCTTTCTGAAACGTTTTTCCTTAGTAACATTACTAAAATATCCCTATTAAGATTCTCAAACGTATTCCCATAATAAAATTGTCAATCGGAAAAGTTTTGATTTTGTTACAGATTTAGATGCGACGATAGGAGTCATGTTATTTTTGATACATTAATGTCTGGATTCTCTTAACGACCTCGGGATCAGAGCCCCAGGCGAAATCACACAAAGACAAGAGCTTGTGACCAGCCGGGAGTCGAACCCTGGTCCGGCAAGCTCTTGTCTTTGCGCGATTTCGCCTGGGGCTCTGATCCCGAGGTCGTTAAGAGAATCCAGACATTAATGTAGCAAAAATATATATGGCTTATATGAATATATATATATATATATATATATA
>NC_090731.1:2461463-2466463 GCF_036898095.1 Palaemon carinicauda
GAGTGAGTGAGATTTGGAGCGAGTGAGTGGGAATGGGAGTGAGAGAGAGTAAGAGTAAGTGAGTGAGAGTGAGAGTGGGAGTGAGAGTGAGAGTGAGTAGGTGAGAGAGTGAGAGTGAAGTGAGCGAGCAGGAGTGGGAGTGGGAGTGAGAGTGAGGGTGAGAGTGAGTGAGTGAAAGTGAGTGAAAGTGAGTGAGTGAGTGGGAGTGAGAGTGAGTGAGTGAGAGTAGGAGTGAGAGTGAGTGAGTGAGTGAGAGAGTGGGAGTGGTAGTGGGAGTGAGTGGGAGTGAGTGAGAGTGGGAGTGGGAGAGGGAGTGAGTGGGAGTGAGAGTGGGTGAGAGAGTGATGGGTGTGAGAGAGAGAGAGAGAGAGAGAAGGAACCTTAACATGGTAAAAGAGTTCAAGTACCACCATGATCAGCAAAGCTGTACTAGTCAGGGCCACCCATACTAAGTTGGTTTGCTGTCAGCGATCAGACTTAGTATAGGTGGCCTTACAGCTTTGCTGATCATGGCGATACACCAACCCTATATATATATATATATATATATATATATATATATATATATATATATATATATATATATATATCATTAAACAAATATGGTTACATTAACCTTCTTAAAACAATGATAAAGACTTTCAAAATAGATTTTTTTTTATCATATAGTTAATTTCAATAGAGAGATTAACTTTATTACATTATATTTTGCTCATAATTCTTCAAAGATTAATTATTAATATTAATATTATGAAATGAACACAATTTTCCCTAAAGTTATTTAACAACTCCTTAATTATGAGTCTTGTCCCAAGAATCGCCATACCGCACGCACACACGCACTCATACACACACACACACACACACACACACACACACATATATATATATATATATATATACATATACATATACATATATATACATATATATATAAAGAGAGAGAGAGAGAGAGAGAGAGAGAGAGAGAGAGAGAGAGAGACTAATTGCTGGCTGTATCATTTGAAGGTATATAATTCTTCAAGACAGATTGAATACTGACATAACATAATTTGCCATTACTTAAATTGATCAGTTGTAGCAGAAGCGATAATGAATAATGAGGGAATGAGGACCCAAGACGAATTTAGATAACCATCACAGACAGACACACACACATTATTATTACAGAAATATCCAGAAGAGGGAGTCTCCACTAGGGCGTAGATTACGAAAATATGAAGATCATTTTAATATCTTTTTAAATTGGCGATCGGACATTTTCAATCAACTTTTTAATCTGTGTACATGTGTGTTTGTGTGCATGTATATATATGTATGTATATATATATATATATATATATATATATGTAATTATGTATGTACATAGTATATATATATATATATATATATATATATATATATATATATATATATGTATATATATATATATATATATATATGTGTGTGTATATATGTGTGTATGGGCATATATATATATATATATATATATATATATATATATATATATATATATATATATATATATATATATATATATATATTTATATATATATATATACACATATACATATCCAAATTTCACTTTGAAACAGAAAATGAAATGACTGAGGCAATGATGATTTCAAATTTTATGGTTTCTTGGTAAGCGACTCTAAAGTACTGACAGAGAGAGAGAGAGAGAGAGAGAGAGAGAGAGAGAGAGAGAGAGAGAGAGAGAGAGAGAGAGAGAGAGAGAGAGAGAGAGAGAGAGAGAGAATTGTCCCGGAAATTCTTCAATTCAGAAAGTCTTCAGAGAGTATCTTCTCTCTTAGTTGCAGAGGTGGAAGACACTCGAGGATTCTTCGTGTTCCTTCAAGTTTCCCCTTTATTATTATTATTATTATTATTATTATTATTATTATTATTATTATTATTATTATTATTATTATTATTATTATTATTATTAATCAATGGAAAAATTAGATTCATCCTCGGAAGAAGAAAAGAAAGGTGAATAATAAGATAGATAATATAAAACAAGATGAAAAAGAAGAGGAGGAGGAATTTCCCTGAAGCAGTTTGGAAGATTCTCCGGAGGCTTCAAAGAATGAATGTGTGAGAGACTCAGAGCTGGGAGGGGATCTTGAGGGTCTCCGGGAGATCACTTCTGGTTTTTCAAAATAAGGTTGGTCGAAGGAGAAACATATGGTAATCTAACATTGATTTGAACACCATGTTCGGTATGCACCAAACAGCGATCAGGACAATGAGGAAAGCATTCAACGGAGTTTTTGGAGGATTATTCAAGGCATCACAGGTTACAGCTGATCTTCAGAAGCAGCAGTCGGCGTGTGAGAGCTATTTCTTAGAACTCGAAGGACGAATAAAGGAAATTGAGGACTCCTTCGCATTCAGGATGGTCTCTTGGCTACTGCCCAAGAGGAATGACTACTCTGAGGGAGGGATCGGAGACGTTCCCGTCCTCCAGGGACTGTTATCCTCCTTCCCTGTGGTCGGAGGATTATGGAAATCACGGCAAGATCTTCAGCAGTGTCAACTGAAGGTCCAGACTATGGAACGGAAACTGGAAACGCTCAAGAATGATCCGAAATCTATTGGAACTCTGGGGAAATTTCTGCCAGACTTCGTCACTAGAACTGAGGGTGGAACTATTGTTCCCCTAAAGAGTTATGGCAATTGGTTCTGGGTTGTTTTGGTAGGTATGATTGTGGCTGGAAATGTTCTGTTGTGGAAATTCTTGTCCACAGAGGAGGAAGAAAAGGAACTAAAGGAGTTAGGTAAAAATATTCAACTGGAGATGGAAAAACGAGTTGAGTTTTTGGACAGAGAATTGGAGTGTGCCTGGGAAGAGATCAACTCTAGATGCCAGGTGGAATCTAAACTAGAAGAAGAGAAGAGAGAGCTGAAGGCAGAGATTCAACGTCTCTCCAACACTATGGAAACTCTTCAAAAGGATCAAGAAATGGAAATTGAACATTTCTTATCCAAGTTGCAGGATCTTCAACTAACCAACGAGTAACTAAAGAGTGAACTCTCTAATAAAGAGATTACAATTGGAGATCATTTAGATAAACTAACTGAGAAGGACCAAAAGATTCTTGGACTGACTCAACAATTGGAAAAAGTTCAGGAAGAAAATGAAGCCCGAATTAAGAGGGAAGACAAACTCGAGGAAGAGATAGAGGAACTGAAAGCAGAGACTCAAGGTCTCTCCAACAGAATCGAAACTCTTCAAAAGGAAAAAGAAATCGAGATTGAGAAATTCTCGACAAAGTTGCAACATCTTCAAAAAAAGCAGCGATCACCTAAAAGAGGAATTATCTAATAAAGATGCTTCCATCGGACAATATCTAAATAGATTAAGTGAGATGGGACAAATAAATCTTGAAATGAGTGAGCAACTGGAAAGAGCTAAGGATAAAAAAGTGACCTTTATTCATCGGTTGGAATCTGTATTTGAGGAAGAGACTGAGGAACTGAAAGAGACAATGAGGAGCAATGGGGGATCATTAGAGAGATGAAAACAGAGAAAGAGAGACTGGAGATGAGCCTGACTGAGGCTAGAATCAATGATTTGGTCAGGAATGGAAGGTACAACTGCTTCTTAGAGGAGTTAAAAGGTCTTAAGGAAGAATATTTAATTAAATCAAGGGAGATGGAAGAAAAAAATCATGAAATGAGTGAGCAACTGGAAAAAGTTGAGGGTAAAAAAGTGGCCTCTATTCATCAGTTGGAATCTGTATTTGAGGAAGAGACTAAGGAACTGAAAGAGACAATTGAGGAGCAATGGGGGATCATTAGAGAGATGAAAACAGAGAAAGAGAGGCTGGAGATGAGTCTGACTGAGGCTAAGACGAAAAACTTGACCAATGAAGGAAATTACACCTGCCTCGTAAATGAGTTAAAAGACACCAAGAAAGAAGCCTGTAGGGCGAAGGATGAGCTGTCTAGGGCTTTAGGAGAGAATGGCAAACTAAAGAAGAGTATGGCTTCCATTGCCAAGGAGAGAGAGAGAGTCTCAAGGAACGTGTCTGCCATCTAAGGTCTGGTGAGCAAATGGCAGAGGACAGGATCGTCCAAACCACCAAAGAAAATGTTGGTCTGAAGGACGAGCTACTTGCGGGAAATTAGATCATCTCTTCACTCGAGGAGCAACTTGAAGGGAGAGATAAGAAGAAAGAGGTGAGCAGACCTGGAACGAGGAAAGTGAGACTTAACAGGTCAAGTTTAGAAATTTCGACCGAGAAGGATGTTAAGAAGGATGGACAGAAGGATGTCCAAAAGGATGTTAGTGTCAGTAAAAGAAGACGAAGACAAAGTAGGTAAGGCAGCAGAGGACCTGGATGCCAAGGACACAAGGAAGAGAAGGAGGTCGTTGGAGAGGCATCTGATACCATTGGGCAGGTTCAATTAGCAGCTGATCATATCGATAGACTTCTCAGGAGACTTACCGGTAATTAAATACGTGGGTAGAAAATAAAAAATAAATGAAAAAAATAAAGATAAATAAAAATAAAAAAAATAAACAAAAAGCCAAAAAAAAAAATAAAAAATATAAATAAAAGAATATCTAAAATAATATAAAAAACAAAAAAATAGAAATAAAAAAATAAGAAAAAAACTACAAAAAAATAAAGAATAAAAAAAAAAAAAAAAATACAAAGAAAATATAAACTCTAAAAATATATGTTTATTTTTTTTTCAGTTTTGAATTGAAAGGAATATATCTTTTTTATAAAAAGGAATAGAAGTTTTATTCAGTTTAATTTCAAATTATTTTGTGAGGAAAAAGAGATTTAGCGGAGTTTTGCTACGACCATATCTTCAGGATCTTTGACCTGCCTGACTACCCAGCTTGAAGGACGCTTGGATGGACGGCCCAGCTTAAGGGATGCAATGCTTAATTCTCAAGCTTCAACGACGCTTGGAATAATCTGGAGGACAACAGGCGCTGCAGAGGGAAGAAACCTGGCAGATTCTATTGCTAAGTACCTTGA